>NC_042998.1:11731130-11746130 GCF_006345805.1 Octopus sinensis
GAGATAGCCGAGCAAGGTATAACTGCGTAGTGCTGTAGTAATTACAGCAGCTAACCAAAAAGCAGCTTAGGTTTGAGTCCTACAGACTGTTTACAGTTTCCGAGATTACTTTCAATTTTACATGTTTCAAATTGCTCATTGGAAACACACACACAGGAGGAAGCACTCCGTCGGTTACGACGACGAGGGTTCCGGTTGATCCGAATCAACGGAATAGCATGCTCGTGAAATTAACGTGTAAGTGGCTGAGCACTCCACAGACGCGTGTACCCTTAACGTAGTTCTCGGGGATATTCAGCGTGACACAGAGAGTGACAAGGCCGGCCCTTTGAAATACAGGTATAACAGAAACGGGAAGTAAGAGTGAGATAAAGTTGTGGTGAAAGAGTACAGCAGGGATCACCACCATCCCCTGCCGGAGCCTCGTGGAGCTTTTAGGTGTTTTCGCTCAATAAACACTCACAACGCCCGGTCTGGGAATCGAAACCGCGATCCTATGACTGCGAGTCCGCTGCCCTAACCACTGGGCCATTGCGCCTCCACGGAAACACACACACACACACATGCATGCACGCGCAAAAATTGTACTGTTTCTGCAGGAATGGTCTTAAGATACGTGTAATACTTTTGAATTTGATGAATAATTTATGAACGAGATATCTTCTTTGGATGAGATACTGAAACACCTAATCATCGTCTTACTTGTTCTTCAGTCAAGCTAAAGAAAGGTGAATTCTTAACACGAAAGTGAATTATGATTTCATGAAGGCATTAATTGTTGAGATTTACATTTTAACTCTCCTAGTTTTGGGGAAGTAATCCAAGTCGCTGTGCTTGATTTAGGGGAGACCGGAGCAAGTTGACTACAGGGGCAAGTTGACACATTTTCTCTAGAGAAAATGCGAAACTACTTTCGGGTGATTTAATGACATCACAGTAGTGCTGTTAGTATAAGCTTCCCCCTCATTTGATTTCGTCGCCGTTGTGAGAGTTTGTCTGCTATACGCGGACAACATTGAAACTTTCCACTTGGTAAGTTATTTTCGAAAATGATACCTCTGATGAGGAAGAGTGCTATTACTTAGTGTGCTGCGAGAGTGGAGGCGCAATGGCCCAGTGGTTAGGGCAGCGGACTCGCGGTCATAGAATCGCGGTTTCGATTCCCAGACCGGGCGTTTGTGAGTGTTTATTGAGTGAAAACACCTGAAGCTTCACGAAACTCCGGCAGGGGATGGTGGTGATCCCTGCTGTACTCTTTCACCACAACTTTCTCTCAGTCTTACTTCCCGTTTCTGTTGTACCTGTATTTCAAAGGGCCGGCCTTGTCACTCTCTGTGTCACGCTGAATATCCCCGAGAACTACGTTAAGGGTACACGTGTCTGTGGAGTGCTCAGCCACTTACACGTTAATTTCACGAGCAGGCTGTTCCGTTGATTCGGATCAACCGGAACCCTCATCGTCGTAACCGACGGAGTGCTTCCTACCTAGTGTGCTGCGAGCCTTTTTCCAACAGCAAAGGAAGGGAAGTGTGACTTCAATGCTCTGATTGTAAAGGTTGGGTTCACGAGGCATGCACACCAGGTCTGACAATATTCAGATGCCCAAATTGCGACTCTGATGATGATATGTAATGAAACCGTTATAAAAGCCCTTGATCAAACCAACAAGCTTATATCATGTGTTTCTGTCCACTAACATGTATGTTCCAAGAAAATGCATTCATGTGTCAACATACCCCGTTATATACTCTCTTTTACTTGTTTCAGTCATTTGACTGCGGCCATGCTGGAGCACCGCCTTTAATCGAGCAACTCGACCCCGGGACTTATTCTTTGTAAGCCCAGTACTTATTCTATCGGTCTATTTTGCCGAACCGCTAAGTGACGGGGACGTAAACACACCAGCATCGGTTGTCAAGCAATGCTAGGGGGCCAAACACAGACACACAAACATATACACACACACTTATATATATATACATATATACGACAGGATTCTTTCAGTTTCCGTCTACCAAATCCACTCACAAGGCATTGGTCGGCCCGGGGCTATAGCAGAAGACACTTGCCCAAGATGCCACGCAGTGGGACTGAACCCGGAACCATGTGGTTGGTTAGCAAGCTACATACCACACAGCCACTCCTGCGCCTATGTGTCAACTTGCCCCGGTATCGAGGCAAGTAGACACATTTAAGAGGTCTTAGAAAATGCACAAAATATAAACCCAGACAATAAGTAGATGAAATCTCTAGCTTCGTAAGTCTTCTGCTATGGTTGATTTATTCGTGTAATACAAGATGCAGTACAATACATTAAATAGTATTGCTCTGTCAGTGAAAATGTAAAAAATATAGTCAACTAATCCTGGTCTCCCCTACTCTCTAAATTTGACTGCCTGAAAATTTATCGATTTTCATTCTTTATTTCTTTTTATAGACACAATGTGGATATTTTTGGATATTTTTAGAAAATAATGTAGATCGTCTAAAATTATTAAAATATGCCAGCTGATAATATTTGCCGTTTAGAATATTTGATAATGGAATTCTGATTTAGGAAAGCATTTAATATTGGTTTGAAAATGTTTGAACAATTGGTGATAATAAACAAAGTGCAGTAATGAAATTTCTGAAACGAAATACATTCGTGTACACACACACACACACGCACAATTATAATTAAGGGCATAGAACAAATTTAGCCCATACAATGAAAGTAGGCGCTTAATCGTCCAGCCACTTTAAAAGTCATCGCAAAGTTACACACGTGTTGAAATCGAGGGAGAAAGCTAATGGAAAATTCATAACAATATAGAGAGCTCTGGATTGATCAATTTCTGGATTTTCCAAATGGATTTTCCTCGTCAGCAGAGAACACTTAAGAACGAGGTATTTATACATACCTACAGGAAAGCAAACGCAAAACCATAACTACATATAAAAATCAAAGATATATCCAACATAGAACTTCGTAGCTTACCTCAGCACATGTGTATCACGTCATAGTAGCACATAAGTGACTATACTGTCCCACAGTGAATAGAAATCTTACAATTATAATAATCAAGCGTCTATTTTCAGCATATAGACTAGAATTTTTTCTAAGCCCCTATATAATTATATATAATTTCACCTTAATTGGTCTATTTTCATATACTGGCCACTGGTAAATTAAAAAAAAATCCTTGATTATTATAATTAAAATACACACACACACGCACACAAATATATATACATACATACACACATATATATACATACACAGATACATACATATGTATACATAGACATACATACATATATATATATATATATATATATACATATATATATTTATACGTATATATATGTATGTATATATATATATATATATATATATATATATATGCATGTATGTATGTATGTTTATATGTATATACGCAAGAATAGAAGAGGTCTTAACTAAAATAGAAGAGCACATCAGTGTACTTCTTCATACGAGACTTCAACCGGCCCAATGCGAAATGGCTTGAAGGCCTTTTCCTTCCACGAATGATGCAATGTGAGCAAAGTCAGGTGGAATATATGCTCAACCTCACCAACAACTTATATATGGAGCAGATAGTACTCCAACTAATCAGAGCAAGCAATATACTTAATCCCTGCTTCACAAACAATGTGGATCTCATCCATCATGTGAAAGAGACACCGACGCTAATCTCGGATCACAACATTGTAGAGCTGATCATGTATGGATCAAAGGAAACCACAGACATGCAGCCTGTGAGAAGCACCAAACACCTATCCAGTCTGAACTACCACAAAGCAGACTGGAAACCAATTAAGAAAGGGATCACCAAACAGGACTGGTCTCAATCTGTTTCTGCATCTGACAGACATGAAATTGAAAACTTTCATGTCTGTAATGCAAGCCATATGCTAAAAGTTTTGTCTCAGAGAGAAGGACAAATGCACATAATAACAAGATTCCCACGGAAAGGAAAGTTCTTACGAGACAGCGTACAAAGATTGCAAATAAATAAATAAAAGAATACATATATATATTATATGTGTATATTGTATATATATCACCACCGTGATCGACCAGGTTATCAGATGTTGCTACACACCGCTGGTCAAAATGCGCTTCGCATTGTTTTAGCCTTCAAATTAAGCTACCCCGCTGGCTAAGCGAGCAGGCCAACAGAAGAAAGAGTGAGAGAAAGTTGTGGCGAAAGAGTACAGCAGGGATCGCCACCACCCCACTGCCGGAGCGTCGTGGAGCTTTAGGTGTTTTCGCTCAATAAACACTCTCAACGCCCGGTCTGGGAATTGAAACCACGATTCTACAACCGCAAGTCCGCTGCCCTAACCACTGGACCATTGCGCCTCCACATATTGTATATATATATATATTATATATATATATATAATATATATGTATGTATATATGTATGTGTGTTCATCTATATCTATATCTATCTATCTATCTATCTATCTATCTATCTATCTATCTATCTATCTACCTATCTATCTATCTATCTATCTATCTATCTATATATCTATCTATCTATCTAAATATATTATATATATATATATATATATATACATATATAGGACGGGCTTCTTTCAGTTTCCGTCTACCAAATCCACTCACAAGGCTTTGGTCGGCCTGAGCCTATAGTAGAAGGTGCCACGCAGTGGGACTGAACCTGGAACCATGTGGTTAGTGAGCAAGCTACTTACCACACAGCCACTCCTACGCCTATGTATGTATGTATATATATATACACAAATATATTAATGATGTAAGAACTTGAAAGAAAAGTGGTTACACTTTTATAAGGATAGTTAAAGGAATAGAATACTCTATTGTTATGTTCGTGAGATTAATAGTCTAACTGCAATGTCATATTCCAAACACACATATACACCCATAAGTGACTGACGATGCTTCCTTCTCGAACCTATCTTTGCCAAATTTCTACATGCTTATGTACCACCCATACTGAGGCATGGATGGTACCATTCATCGTTATAGCGAGATTTGAACGTCCGTACCTCCAAGGTTGGACAACGTGTTTATAACTAGAAGCCATTATACAAAATTAATGCTCGCATAATTTATCTCTTACTCAAGTTTACATTGACATTTTTACGAGTAATATACTAGTATATATATATGTGTGTGTGTGTAAGTGTGTATGTGTGTGTGTGTACTTGCGTGCATGTGTGTATTTGTGAGTATGTAGAGGGAGAGAGTGAGAGAGGGATATTTCATTTGGTTGCCAAAACATTAATTTTAACAAAAATATTTTATGGCATTCATGTGTCGATACAAATGATCAATTATATACTATTGTATACAATAGTACGATGGGGCGTATACGGTAGTAAAAGCAGCAGGTGGAGGAACAAGTTTCATACAACCGTTTAAATCAAATATAAAGCTAAACAAATAATCAAAAAGATATTCTTACACGACTAAGTCAGCTTCCTGATGTGGCTGATATTACAAAACAAACTAAAATAGAATGAAAAAGCATATTTACCGTGGAAACAAAGAAGTATGTGATGAATGAAAATAAAAATAAGAGATGGATCTCTATTATTTCCGCAGTAGTTTTGAATATTTCGAATATTTCAGTTTAGCTATTATTTTTAATCATATGATAAAGTTTTATAAACGAGAGCATAGTTGTACTTGCGCATACATTATGTCAATAAAGAGGTTCTGCGTGGCTAGTAAAGATACCACTGAAATGTTTTACGATCTTCAAGAAGGAAGAGCTTGTTGAAATAAGTTAAAAGATACTAAATATACTGGATATTTGCAGACGCTTTTGAGCAATCGTTTTGTCAATTTTATATGATCTAGTTCTAAATAACAACGGCCATATCTTATAGACCTAGTTTTACAAACCTAACTTATATAGTTAAACGCCGAGTACATATTTGTTACCTTAACAAAATACTAGACATTTTAAATGAGCAGGGAGATCGGTGCCCAAACTCGATTGAATCGACTTTTATTCAACCCTAGAAGTATAAAAGATAAAGCCAAAAATTGAAATAAGAAGGAAAACAGAAGTAAATACTCATGTTGGAAAGAGAAAACGTTATTGCAAGAACTGATACTGATTTAAGTAGTGTAGCAGGTAAGGGAAACGACTCGAGGTAAGTTTTGTTATTATTTAACCTTCCCGGTGACTTATAGATTTCATATAATTTACCATAAATATATTTCTATGTTACTTTCATTGAGGAGTGCAGTGCAACTCATAGAATTATAATTATCATGTTATTATCATTCTTTAGCCCTATGCTAGTCCTGGTTGATCAGTATTTTATCGAAGGTATTAACCATAACAATCCTATATTTCAACTGCAGTGCATTTAGTATCACATGAACCGATTTGGCCTCTTTCATTAAAGATAGTAGGGTTGGAGTTTAGGGATAATCTCTCGCTATTTCAAATTGGTGGGTACACTACTTAGAATTTCCCGAAAATTTGAATGCGAGTTGGATGGTAGAACTGATAAAAACCTGCTAAAAATGTTATGCACAACATAGATAACTCTGTATCAAAGAACGCATGTTATATAGCCGAAAAGAAGGTATCTGCAACTGACCAAAAGCCAGCCTATTAAGTGGAAACTGACTAAAATGATGAAGTCTATAAAACAATATTATTGCAAGAAGGACAGATGGGAAAATCTGCATTTGTGCAATCACCAGAACTTTCAATAACACAACATACACACCAATAAACTCGTTCAGAATTAACAGAAGGAATACATGTCAGGGATTTAAAGGAAAATAACATCAAGTCAGACATAAAGTACGAAATAATAGACCATATAGTACCTTATGATCCATGTGCCTTACAGAAAAAAATACATATTCGCATAAGGTGTCTACTTGCAAAACCGTAGAAATGAGAGCATACATTGATGATACTAAATAAATTCATCTTCAAAAAAGTCACCTGAATTCCATGTAGGGTAGTCAAGCAAGGGTGTCGCAACAACGGTTATGGGTAGCGAAAAAGCGCAAGGCCAATGCCAGCAGAATAGTAGAAATACCACGTTCCACCAAATCGATATGCATAGGGAGCAAACAGCAATCACGAATTGCATTGAATTGCATTAACTAGTAGGCGTATAACACGCGTGAAAATGTACTTATAAACAATTAGAAGACCTGTGCACTAAAGAACCAATGCAAACTATGTATGCAATCCATTACACACACATAAATATATGTAAGTACTAGTATATATTCATTGTCAAAATTGCGTTTATAACCATTAAGCAAAAGAAAAAAAAATCACTCGACGAGAGACACTCAAATTATCTCTTTTAGCCAAAAACAGGTTACATGATCAGCGAACTGAAAAAAAAAATCTTTCCAATAAACATCTCAAAAAACTAGTCATCAACTGGAACACAATGAATTTTATAAACAGGAAATATGCGCAATCAACCGAATGTAAGAAAAAAAAAACAAACTAATTTTATTGGAAAACAAGAGAATGCAAAACTCTCGACAAAACGAAGAAAAAAATCTAAAAGCGGCAATTAATAGTCCCTGAGAAATACGTTTATAGAAACACAACAATAAATGGCATAAAAAGAATAATATTCAAGTTTACCAGTAAAATGGAAATATCCTTAAAACAACTCTAACAAAGAAAACGTAACCAAACAACTTAATAAAACTGTTCAGTGAAATAAACAGCCACAGAGAACACCTTAACACAAACAATATGACAAAAAGAATACCAGTAGGAATACTCGTAAACAAAAGAACAATCTGACATAGAAAAATGAAAGATATAAAAGAACAAGAATACTGAGTAATTCCATTTCTCTTCTGGCGACTGCTGTGATTTGAAACTCAATTCATGAAATTGTACTCTCTTTTTATTCGTTAACATACAGTGACTTTCATAAACACACATATGCAAAATGGTGACTCTCCGAAGTGAACAGTCCCTATTCATATTGGTTTCCAATTTTAGTACAAGACGAGCAAGATCGAAGCAATGGCTAAGTCGATGACATCCACCCCAGTGCTCAGCTGCTATTTTAGCGAATCCGAAAGGATGAAAGGCAAAGTCGACCTCAGTGGAACTTGAACTCAGAACGTAAAGAAGAACGAAATGCTACTGAGCATTACGGCTGGAAGGCTAATGATTCTGCCAGCTCACCGCCATGTGAGACTTAATATGGGTTTCAAATTTTGGCACAATGCTAGTCATTCCAGGGAACATTGTTTCGGCTCCACAGACTGTATTTGAATTCTTTATTCAGTGCACATTTAGTACGTCAGCTAAAGAAGTCTATTAAAAAGCATTTATTATAGCTCCTCTAACGAAACTAGTCCATATGCACCCCCCCACACACACACGCACACACACACACTCGCGCGCACGCACCACGCACGCACTCACACACACATATACAGACGCACACGTCTTGTAACGCACAGTTACTCTACCTTTAAAGCGAAAAGATTATATTATATTCAATATTGTTGTAATAGAATCTGAACCACGTAAAATTGTGTAAAGTGAATATTTATAAAAAAAATGTGGGTTAAAAAGGCAACCAATAGTTTCAAGTGAAATTATCTTCACAATTGTTCAAGCGGATGTGTTTGTACTCGTCTCCATTTTGTATGGGCGTATTCTCATAAAAAATGAAGACGAGAACCAACACTTTCATGTGGCATATTTGAACAATTGTGATGATCTCTTCGCATGAAACCATTGGTTGCCTTTTTAACCCACAAATAAAGAATATTTATCCATCAATGCAGTGTTGAGCATTTATTATCACTGCTCAACATTAGCGTATACATGCAAATATATATATACATATACATATACATATATATATATATATGCGTGTGTGTATGAGTGTGTATATATATGTGTGTGTTGTGTGTGTATATGTGTACGTATATGCATGCATATACAGGGGTTGGACAAAATAATGGAAACACCTAGCATCATAGTATCATAATTTTGAAATATCTATAAAACCGCCAAAAGCTTCTTTATTTTTATGTTTTTTGATTTATTATAAGTGTTGCTTAATAAGTTTTGCTAAAATCCGTGTTAATTTTCAGATATAATCAGAAAAAGGTAATTAAAATTCATTAAAATGACAGATCTATCGAACTTTCAAAGAGATCAAATTGCTGGTGTTCGTATCGCAGGCATTAGCGTAACGAAAACAGCCGAAATGTCTGGTGTATCAAGAATTGCTGTCTCGAAAGTAATGACAGACTTTGAGAAAGAGGGAAAAACCTCCTTGTCGAAGCAAAACTCCGGAAGAAAAACCAAAACTTTCAGATAGAGACCGTTGGACTCTTGCAATGGTTTCTCTTCATGGCAGAATTAATAGTCAAGAGTATTTAAGCATTTTATCTGATCAAATTCATCCTATGTATATAGAACTGTTTCCGGAAGGGAACGCAATCTTTTAGGATGACAATGCACCAATTCACACAGCTAAAGTTATTACTGAATGGCACGAGGAAAATTCTAGTGAAGTTGAACATCTTTTCTGGCCACCACAGTCCCAAGATCTCAATATTATTGAACATTTATGGTGTACTTTCGAAAAATAGGTAAGGAGTCGATATCTTCCACCATCATCACTACAAGAACCGGAGACTGTTTTAGCTGAAGAATGGACAAAAATTCGTTTGGAAACAATTTAAACCTCGTACGAGTCCATTCCTCGTAGAATTCAAGCTGTAATGATTGTCTAAGGTGGTCCTATCCTTTATTAAAAGAAATTTGTCTAACCCATATATATATATATATATATATATATATATATATATATATATATTAATATATATATATATATATATATATATATATATATAATATTATATATATTATATATATATATATATATAGTATGTATATATATATATCATATATTGATGTATATACATATATATTGATGCATACAAACGCATACATGCACATATATATGTACACGTATGTTGTACATCTTCAGTGGCCTCCATAGGTCTTACAACTCGATGGAATTTTCTTCGTGTTCTTTAACCACTTTTCCTTTCAAACATCTCATTTCTACGCCCCTGTTTTGCGGGTATATTACATACTATTACTCTATAGGAATTTTCGAAAGGAGCTGTCCTTAACGTTGCACCCTCGGTTGAAATCTAAACCACCGTGTGTATTTTTTGCCTTCAAATATTGTCTTTTTAACACTCGAAACCGATTTTGATAGTTTTCTGATTTTCTTACGGTAGAGTTCATAACATGTCTCCCCCATAAACAGTTTGAGATTTTGCTCTGTCGAGTGCGTTGAACGTACGTCCCCTTTGTCCACTTCACTATATTCCAAATAAGGTCGATCTGCTGGATGCGATCCAAACTAAAGCTAGACATATCTACATATACAGGCACACATATAAACACATATAATACATGCATATGTATATGCACACACACACACATACACACACGTATATATACGCTCGCTCGCACTCCCTCTCTTTTTCTCTCTCTCACACTCATACACACAGTCGAGTGTATGTGAGTGTGTCTATATGTGATGTGTGTGTGTGTGTGTGTGTTGAAACTCATATAGATCTGAATATACCAATTTTCTGCTGACTAAAATATATATACCATAAGCCCACTTGGAATTGATTTTATATATGTATATATATATAATATATATATATATATATGTCAGAAGATATATTCTGGCTTGTTGAAGTGGAACCTTGTTCTCTATATATAATTATAGATTGATCTTTCTGGATAAGATTGCATCTAATTGTCTAATGTCTACAGTGTGTAGTTATCGTCGATGTAGTCCAGGACATTGTATGCATTTATTTATAGAACCAGGAAGGATAAAATGCTAAGTTTAACCTAGTACTATAAGGGATTTCACAATTTGTGCAGTTAATTCGTCTCACCATATATAGAACTAACTTATCAATTTGTTGTTGCAAAATGATTCTTAAAAATGTTTTCTCTTTAGTAAATACTTTGAATGAATAAGATCTCGTTTGTTGACATGAATTATATCAGATATCAAAGCGATGGGTTGATAGAATCGTTAGAGCGTCGGAAAAAAATTCTTTGGGTTATTCAGACACTGTTATTTACGTTCTGAGTTCAAATGAAGATTAAATGAAATTAGCCTTTCTTTGTTCGTATGTCTATATGCAATATAGCGCAGAGATAGGTACCCACTTGGCCTTCTCTACATTTAACCTAGGTTGTAGCAGCCGGAGAGAGAGAGAGAGAGAGAGAGAGAGAGAGAGAGAGAAAGAGAGAGAGAGAGAGGGGGGGTTGACTGCGGCAGTCGGCTGATACTCATTATAGCTGAGTAGATCGGAGTATCAGGAAATGAAATACTTTGCTCAAGGACATAGCCGTCATTACAGCCATTTACATCGCTTATGTTGGGCGATTTTTTGTCATTATGGTCGATTTGATGAACTGTACCAGCTCCCAAATTTGACATTGTGCAAAGGTTAGAAACGAATAATCGCAAATGTGTTTGCATTCATTCATTGTTCTTATGTTGGGTGATTTATTGCCACTAAGTTCAGCCTTCAGCTCTGTATACTATTTACGTTGTGTATTACATTATATTACAGCGCAGAGTTAAGCCCTTCTTTGATTTAGAGCTTGATGTACAAAGTTTGTGCTTCTGCAAAATGACTTGTTCAGGAAGACGGCATGCACAAGATGAAGCTTTTAGTGGTACTTCTTAGACTAAACATAATTTTTACTGACTAGAGTTTTTAGTGGTTCTTCTAAGACTAGATATATCATAGGAATATAGAAAATCAAAGTTACTTTCTCCTTCAGATTCACAATTTCATAAAATTGTAGAGAGTGAATAAGGCTATGCTAAGCTACATAAATCTCGTTATTTAACTTTATCACTAGAAATATTGCTTTCAAATTTTGGCACAAGGCTAGCAATTTTGGGAGACCGAGTAAGCCGATTACTTCGACCCCAAAACTCAACTTATACTTATGTGATCGATCCCAAAAGGATAAACAGTAAAGTCGAACTCGGTGGAATTTGAACACGCTGCCTTAAATTTGACTTATGTTTATAATGCTAAAGGCAGCGAGCTGGCAGAATCGTTAGCACGGGCAAAATGCTTAGCGTCATTTTGTGAGTCTTTACGTCCTGTGTTCAAATTCCGCCGAGGTCGACTTTACCTTTCATCCTTTCGGGTTCGATAAAATAAGTACCAGCTGAGCACTAGGGTAGTTGTAATCAACCTATCCCTTTCTCGAAATTGCGGGCCTTATGCCAAATTTCGAAACTAACATTGGTGGTGGTAAAGGCAGCGAGCGGACAGAATCGTTAGCCCACCGGGGAAAATGCTTTGCGGCATTTCGTTTGTCCGTCTTTATTTATGAGTTCAAATTCCGCCGAGGTCGACTTTGTCTTTGATCCTTTCGGGATCGATAAAATACGTACCAGATGAACACTAGGGTTGATGTAATCGACTTAACCCCCCCCTGAACTTGCTGGCCTTGTGCCAAAATTCGAAACCTATATTAGTTGTAATCGTAGTTCAAGTTGTAATGGAAAGCAGTGCTTCAGTTCAGCTCAGAGCGTAGCGTAAAGCCAAAACACGATTTATTTATAAAAACACATACATACATACATACGTACGTACGTACGTACGTACATACATACGTACATACATACATACATACATACATACATACATACATACATACATACATACATACATACATACATACATACATACATACATACATACATACATACATACATACATACATACATACATACATACATACATACATACATACATACATACATACATACATACATACATACATACATACATACATACATACATACATACATACATACATAGGTATAAGGACTTCCGCAGAGTTTCCTCTCTACGAAATTCTCTCACGTTGGAGCGGCGTTGCAGTAGAATACTCGTGGCTACCAAGCGAGCTTCTTAACCATGCAGCCAGTTGGAAAAGCTTACAGATGATATGTCTATAGAGAAAGCGGGGAAAACTAGTGACAGTGACGGTGATTATGAATATTAACAAAAGGACCGGCAGAAAATACCTCAGATCATGTACCTGCATGACAGGTTTTTGATTAATTTTCTGAGATTAATTTTCAAATTCTTTAGATTATCTCGCTAATGATTACTGCTAGCTTTTAATTTTCTCTCTCCAAAACATAGAAATTTTCAATTAATTAAAAAATTTTTGGGGCGAGTCATGCAGAACATCATCTTTTATCATATTTATCTAAATTCATGCTATAGACCCACTTGGCTTATTTACCTTGGTTGATTTTATTTTATATTTTTAGTGTTATTTTTAAAGAACTATTCAACTGAAGTCGCGTAATATTTTCGTTTATGAAATTATATTTTTTGTAAAATGATATTCTTTATAAAATCATGTTCGTTTTCATTCAGCAAGAGAATATATCTAAAAGAAGTCTGCTCCATCGAGATGGCACGAAAAGAATAAAAGAAAAGGAAAAAAATAAGAATAAAAACACGTTAAAGAAAGATATCAATTTAAAATTAAATGAATGCTACAGTAATTATTTAAATATAAAAAATAAAGAAAAAACGAGTAAAACTGTTGAAAATTAAATATTATTTTCCATTATTCGACTCCAATATCTCTAATGATCAGTTGCCTAATTAACTTACTGTGTTGCGACTTCTAATTATCAAAATTAAAACTAAAGACAAAAAAAAAAAAAAAGAATACTGCTAGGTTAGCGATATATTGCTAGACAATATGAACAACAATAGAAATCTGACGATGTTCCTCCCGCTTACAATGTTTACAAAAGAAAATGGGATGGGTATTAATCTATTACCATAGCAACAAACCAAACATTTTATATAGTGGAATTAGCATATTGAAATAAATTGTCTTGTCATCTTGATGTATGGTCATGGCCGTGTTGAATCAAGATACTGTTACAATCTCCGTGCTACGATATGGATGGAAGCACTCCGTCGGTTACGACGACGAGGGTTCCGGTTGATCCGAATCAACGGAACAGCCTGCTCGTGAAATTAACGTGTAAGTGGCTGAGCACTCCACAGACACGTGTACCCTTAACGTAGTTCTCGGGGATATTCAGCGTGACACAGAGAGTGACAAGGCCGGCCCTTTGAAATACAGGTACAACAGAAACAGGTAGTAAGAGTGAGAGAAAGTTGTGGTGAAAGAGTACAGCAGGGATCACCACCATCCCTGCCGGAACCTCGTGGAGCTTTAGGTGTTTTCGCTCAATAAACACTCACAACGCCCGGTCTGGGAATTGAAACCGCGATCCTACGACCGCGAGTCCGCTGCCCTAACCACTGGGCCATTGCGCCTCCACGCTACGATATATTGGGATTCTCGACACTGTAGAATACTGAATGTGCAGCCCTACCTCGAAGTACGATGCTCAATTCTATACACACTGCGCTACATTGTAATACTTCACATAACACAACTCTGATTATACTACGGTGCATTGTCGTACTCAACACGATACTATTGTATACTGTACTCGTGGAGGCGCAATGGTTAGGGCAGCGGACTCGCGGTCATAGGATCGCGGATTCGATTCCCAGACCGGGCGTTGTGAGTGTTTATTGAGCGAAAACACCTAAAGCTCCACGAGGTTCCGGCAGGGGATGGTGGTGATCCCTGCTGTACTCTTTCACCACAACTTTCTCTCACTCTTACTTCCTGTTTCTGTTGTACCTGTATTTCAAAGGGCCGGCCTTGTCATTCTCTGTGTCACGCTGAATATCCCCGAGAACTACGTTAAGGGTACGCGTGTCTGTGGAGTGCTCAGCCACTTACACGTTAATTTCACGAGCAGGCTGTTCCGTTGATTCGGATCAACCGGAACCCTCATCGAGTGCTTCCCATATTACAATGCATTCTGACATTCAACACAGTACTATGCCGA
>NC_042998.1:11756130-11781130 GCF_006345805.1 Octopus sinensis
AATGAGCTGCATCCTTCCGTTATCTTTTCTCTGCTAAAGATAGCCAGGGAGCACAACATGGTCCCTGGGTAACTTTGTCGCAGTTAATTCTGTTGAAAGTAGTTAGACCAGAGCCCGTAACTAGGGATAGCTTGATCGAATGGTGCCGCACATTTTATTCTGACATGGTTTAAGTGCTTTCAAATGAATTGACTCCATTAAGTGTGCCCAAGTGCACGTTAGAGTTCTTGCGTATCTTTTGTGATGTCATGATTTTAACCTCGACATGAAGGATGGGTCATCAGCGGCGCGCTGACTGAGATCTTAAGAGACTTCGATGCGATGTCCTTTCTGCTCAGTGGTCATCAGGCGGGGGACAAACTTGGCAGAGACACACCGCATGTCCAATTCAGACACTGGGTTGCCTGCAGGGACTCATACGACAGACCAACAACATCGGCAATGTTGTTGATTGTCCTCTAAAAATCCCCATGGACAATCTGATGAATTTCTCCATATTTCCGGGGTGGTGCTCGTAGTAGGTCTTTCGGATCGCTCATCATCTTCCAGGAACGTCCTTCCGCTTTCGAAGCACCCGTGCCACTCGAAACATTGCATACGACCCATTACCTTGGCGGCGTAAGCTTGCCGACTGAAGCCAACTTCTCAAGTTTAATGCAAAATTTCACGTTGGATCTTTGTTCCTGTCCATGACAAAATCACCGACTACAGCATACACGTGATCAAAAAGGCACAAATTTCACAAATTGTGAAGTAAACACAGCGATGTCACTGGGCACACTGCCTTATGAAGGTCACTGCTATCTCTCACTGAGCACTTAACCGTGTTCTGCCATCTGTATTAGATAGGTTCAAGAACAACTGCCAAAGCCTTTACAACCTTAACCATTCCTCTGTATCTATGTAGGGATAAATTATCCAATGCACCCTCTCCTTTTTGAGACTGTAGCAGGCAATTTGAGAGACTTTGTCACTATTTCTTAAAGGTCTAGTGATCGTGTAGTGTTTTCCTTAGTCCGTAAAATTTAAGTAATTAATCGAGGTAAAAATATAATGCTTCCTAGTCAACTCAAAGAGTCTTTTGCATTAGTTTGATTTCAAGATCTTACAAAACTTTGTTAGATACACGGTGTATCGCAGCATGCAATGAAACACCTGTAATATATCTGAACTCATGATCCACGAGAGGGTAGTACAATATCGATTTATGCATCCGGGCTTATTATAGTGGCTGTATCGATTTCTATGTGTTCGTGCCAACAGCTTCTAATTATTCTAAACGTTATGTGGAGGCGCAATGGCCCAGTGGTTAGGGCAGCGGACTCGCGGTCGTAGGATCGCGGTTTCGATTCCCAGACTGGGCGTTGTGAGTGTTTATTGAGCGAAAACACCTAAAGCTCCACGAGGCTCCGGCAGGGAATGGTGGTGATCCCTGCTGTACTCTTTCACCACAACTTTCTCTCACTCTTACTTCCTGTTTCTGTTGTACCTGTATTTCAAAGGGCCGGCCTTGTCACTCTCTGTGTCACGCTGAATATCCCCGAGAACTACGTTAAGGGTACACGTGTCTGTGGAGTGCTCAGCCACTTACACGTTAATTTCACAAGCAGGCTGTTCCGTTAATCGGATCAACCGGAACCCTCATCGTCGTAACCGACGGAGTGCTTCCATCCATCCATTCTAAACGTTAAATAAAATTCGGTTTACTTAATTTAGAATTTGATCTTTGCTTGCTGTCATGGTTTGATAGTAATAGTGAGTGTATTTTTGTTTGGTTATTGTTGTTAAATTTGTTAAATTATATAAAAAGATGGATTCTTTGTGATACATGAAGCGAAATAAAAAATGTCGACGATATTACAAAACAATGATCTGAATAGAAAGATAAAGCTTTGCTAATATTTGTTTTTCATAATAATATTATCAAACATATTTCTACTGTTAATCGTTTGCTTTGATAACCTTCAGTAAGATTGTAATTACCAGTAATTAACCAGAAATCGGATTATATATTATCGGATTCTGCTTTTGCTGTATGTTGCTTAGTCGTTAATTTGACATCAAACATTAACTTGACTTGTACTACATAATCTTGGTTAGAAATTCAAATACCTAATTATGCATTGGTATGAGGAATTGTGAAGAAAGGTTTTTATCATTAAAAGCGAGCATTCTTAACGGATCACATACCACGCATCTAAGACTTTTAAATTATCTAGACAGTAATTGCCATAAAATCAGAATAAAAGTGGATTTATAGTGGTTTGAAGAAAAGTGAATACAGAGAAAGAATTCCTTTCTTTGGTAAGAAGCAACATAATATATAAAAGAAAGAAAAAAGAGTATTAATAAGGTTCTGTACGTCTATGAAGCAAAAGATTCTTTGTATTGATTAGAGACGTTTTATTTTTAGCAAGATCAATTACTCGATGTTCTAGCCAAATCAGTGGCTAAATCTGGAAGCAGGAGTCGATTTTCAATGAAAGATATAATTTCATCTTAAATTAGGAAGGCCACATTGGACAATGTAGTATAGGTAAGTTAGGCATGATGGTCACAAGTGACACACCTTTGTTTATAAGTTTGCCTAGTCCTAGATAACATGGAACTAAGCAGTAAGGGTAACAGTAATAAACATGTTTTTGATTAAGAATTGTAGGAAGGTCAGCTGTTGCTAGATATTTAATTTTGGTAGAGAAAAATCACAAAAGAGTTGGGATATGAGAACTTCACACACTGATTACTCTCTTTTTACTCTTTTACTTGTTTCAGTCATTTGACTGCGGCGATGCTGGAGCACCGCCTTTAGTCGAGCAAATCGACCCCGGGACTTATTCTTTGTAAACCCAGTACTTATTCTATCGGTCTCTTTTGCCGAACCGCTAAGTGACGGGGACGTAAACACACCAGCATCGGTTGTCAAGCAATGCTAGGGGGACAAACACAGACACACAAACACATACACACACATACATATATATACATATATACGACAGGCTTCTTTCAGTTTCCGTCTACCAAATCCACTCACAAGGCATTGGTCGGCCCGGGGCTATAGCAGAAGACACTTGCCGAAGATGCCACGTAGTGGGACTGAACCCGGAACCATGTGGTTGGTTAGCAAGCTACTTACCACACAGCCACTCCAGTACAAGTCAAGTTACATTAACAAAAACAATATACTGACATAAAAATTATCAAAGTGGGAGTAGATACATGGTCTCTCGATCTACGAGAAAGAACAAGCAAATCTTTAAATTATACCATGCTGTGTTAAAAAATAAAGATACAGTCACAGATATGCAAAAGGTAAAAAAATAGAAAATAATCGGATGAGGATGAGAATGTTCAAAAATCTTGTCACCTGGAGATGATTTGGGTATAAAACACAGCAAATGATACTAATAAATTATGCAAACCAGAATTAAAACAAATGGCTTTTCTATAAAAATGTTTATAAGACCAACAAATGTGCTTAAAAGTTAAGTTGATATGCAATGCATAAATACACATAGCCGTATGAAAGCAAGAATAATGCTGTGGATTATGGCTTTACTCTGAATTGGAAAATCGATTATAGAGCCCACTTTATTTATGTAGAGAGAATCAATGATGCTCCTGTACGCATCCCATTGAAAAACAATATTCTCTTGCAATATCTGAAATTTTTATAACAATATTTGAATTTTAATGCTGTTCAATATAACTTATATTCTAATCAAAGTTCTATACGAGACACCAATTAACAGTGCAAAACAGCCAAAGAAATTCGTCGTTGTAGAAATAAAAGCCATTGTCTCTCAAACGAAGTCCTTACTATCTTAGAAATATAATTCACTGGATGATACTGTGGTTCAACTAAGTGTGGAAAAGTAATGTGGAATAGTCATGGCAGCAATGCGCTTCAATATAGAGCTTCATCAGGTATGATCCGGTCTAAACTACTTCATCAGGTAAAGAACGGAACTAACCAATATTGGCACATCTACGACGGCCGTTCGACCTTCAAGAAATAGCATCGAAATATCTTTCACATTGCAAAAGCCGTTGAAATCATACATTTACATACTCTTGGACTAACAATGCGCAATGCACCATTCTATGGTAAACACTCATTTGAAGGTGATTTGCCCAACAGTACAACATACCGTTTGGTCTAGAAAACGAAGCTATAGCATTACGATCGCGAGACCATGGACCTATCTACTTGAGTATGTGCCTTCAAATTGTACTTTGCCGTATTGAAATGGAAATAATGCAAAGGTTGATTCGTTGCTAATAAACGTAAAACCTGAAGAAAAAATGAAATGGTTGCGCTTGAAAGAGCTTTTAATTTTATGTCCGCTGGAACAAAACTGAACAGGAACTAAACAAAATCAAAAGCAAAAGCAAACAACAACAACAACAACTACTACTACTACTACTACTACTACTACTACTACTACTACTACTACTACAAAACAGATCAATGAGTGAAGAAGTCGGAGAATAATTAATGGGATCGCTGTTGACTGTACAAGCAACTGGATATTTCAGAGTTTATGACTAAAACTTCCAAGTCAATCATATCTTGTATGTAATTACTCTTACATAGGCATTATGCCAACATTTACAAGGTTAAGGGGAATTTGGATAACGCTTTATATATATATATATATATATATATATATAACTTCTACTTGTTTTATCGTGTCTGGACAAATTCGAAAGACAAAGTCTAAACTCGGTAGAGTAGAAACTAGAAATAAATAATACCAAATACTGCAGATAGATGATGTTTACTACTACTACTACTACTAGTACTACTACTGCTGCTGCTACTACTACTACTACTACTACTACTACTACTACTACTACTACTACTACTACTACTACTGATGCTGCTACTGTTGCTGCTGCGGTTACTACTACTACTACTACTACTACTACTACTACTACTACTACTACTACTACTGCTGCTGCTGCTGCTACTACTACTACTACTACTACTACTACTACTACTACTACTACTACTAGTACTACTACTACTACCACCACCACTACTGCTGCCGCTGCTACAACAACAGGTGCACTAACGCAGGCCATTTTCGCTACATTCACCCACCTTTTAGCAAATGTACTGGGAGGTAGCACTTCTCTCTCCACCCTCATCTTTCTTTCCAAGTGAAATTTGAACCTGGTCCACCATAAGCCACTTTCGCTACTGCTATCAGATAGAGGAAAATTGCCTGCTCTTCCGGACCAATGGAAAACGGCGGATCGATCTTCCCTATAGACTCGGCCGCTAGCAGGATCCGTCCTTCACCAGCTGTTCAACATAAATCCTAAATCAGTAATGCAAGGACACTGGACGAGTTGTGCAGAACGGTTTCGTCGCTCGGCGCGCATCTCGGGCAGGCCCGCCTGACAGCATATCCGTGCCTGTAGAGTTTATCTCGAACTGGCAGTGCCACCCCTTCCCCATTAGGACTGCTAAGCTAGGGGTTTCTGGAAGTTATCCTGGCTTGAAAGTCCTCCAGAACAGACTGGTCAATTCGACTTCGTCAACGCCTAGCGTCTATCCAAATGCGTCATCACCCTTTTCCTCCACTAACCCTCTATAGAACTGAAGAGTGGGTGTTCCACTGATCACATTGCCCGATTAGTAGAGGGCACTGAGTACCTGGCAACATTTCAGATGCTACTCACCAATGTAATCCGTCTCCTACACAAGTATTTGAAGAAGAGGCGCTCCAACTTGGTGAGGTGCGAACGGGGGTAGGGCATGATGGTAAAGCGGTAGTAGATGACGAACGCGGTGTACGCATTCGCCACCTCCACCCGACCTTTCAGTGACAGCTTCCTCGTAGTCCATTTCTGGGTGAGACTGGCTACCCGACTCGTCGCCTCGTCCCAGTTCTTATCCATCTGGAGGTCTGGTCCGAACCAAACCCAAGCAACTTTACCCGTCCGTCCATCCAGCGCCCAACAACACTGTTAGGCGACATGGACTTGCATTTCCACCGACTTTTCCGGGTTAAATTTTGCTCCCGTCAACTTTTCATATTCCTGCAATGATGTGCTGACCACCTCGATTTCTGAGGTGTCCGACACCATCACGGTGATGTCGTCCGCATACGCTGACACAGCACTTCTGCGTCCCGGTTCGAGCAGAATGCCCTGCAACAGCTCCAGCTTCCGCAGTAAAGGCTCAAGCGTCAATACGTACAGAAGAGAGGATAGTGGGAACCCTTGACGGACAGATCGGGAAATCTGATACGGTTCCGAGAAGTGGCCATTAACTTTGACCACCGAGCAGATGCCGCTGTGCATTGCAGCGATCCAACCTCTGAAGACAGGGCCGAAGCCAGCCGCTTTCAGGACAGCCTCTAGATATCGATTGATCTAAATTGAACAGCGCCCCACCTAAGCCAGGTTTACACCCTACCCTTTTTATGATGTATCGCATGAGGTGGAGGTTGTCGTGTATGAACCTAGTCGGGATTCCGCAGGTTTGTGCCTCTCCAACCAAATCCTCGACGACAAGCACCAACCTCTTTGCCCAGATCTTTGCCCAAATCTTAAACTCTCTGTTAAGCAGAGTTAGGAGCCTGAAGTCATCTAATGTGTCCCTCGTCTTTTTCTATCCCTAATGTGTCCCTCGTATTTCCATATCAGTGTCACTACGCCCCGGCTCACAGAACTGGGAATACTCCAGTTCTGCTGCCAGTTACAGTAGAGTGCTTCGAGCAGAGAGGAGAACAAGTCTGACATATTTACGTTAAGTTTATAGGGCAGACGATCTAAACCAGGTGACTTGCACCTCGTGCAACCGACAAGGGCATCCTGAATTTCGGCTAAAGTTATCTGCCTTTCACAGCGCTCAGCGTCGGCCGTCAAGAGACGTAGCAAGCCGTCGAAGTAGGGACTGAAGTCTGCCACCATCTCCACCCCCCGCCACTCTCTTCGAAGAACTGATCAAAGTGTTAGCGAAAGGCCTCATACATCTGCCTAGAGTCGCTCAGCTCGTGTCCGTCTCGGTCTGTTAAAGACCGAATTGTGGTTTGTCATAATGCTACACCTCCGCCACGCGGGCCCATCGAACAGCTTTTAGCCCCTCGTTTCTTAGAGCACGCGTCTTAGCTCTGGCAATGCAACCTTCATGTTTCGCAACGAAGAACTGGTCTAATGCCATTCTCGCTACTAGCACGTCGGTTGCAATTCCATTACAAATAGCCTCGTCTAGTTTAGCTACTAACTTCTCCTTTCTATTTTTTCTAACGGTATTTCTTTGCTAAATACTATCAATATTACTCTAATGTCTCTTTTGAGTGCCGCCCACCACCTGTTGTTGACGAGCCACCACCCAGTCAACTTATGCTTAACTAAATTGTTGACCTGGTCCCTGTAAGCCTTATGTGCCGGAAATGACATGTTCACCTTCCAGTAACCGGGTCCTAACCTACGCGTCTTATTTAGGTCGACCATGGTTATAAACTTATAGTCTGAATAGGCTCTACATGAAGAGAGGTAAAGGTGGACGTGGGCTGATTAGCGTACGGGAGTGCATCAACAATATTGCTTTCAAATTTTGGCACAAAGCCAACAATTTTGGGGAGGGGTTAGGCGATTACATCAACCCCAGTGCTTAGCTGGTACTTATTTTATCGACCCCAAAAGGATGTAATGCAAAGTCGACCTCGACGGAATTTGAACTCAGAACATAAAGACAGATGCAATACCACTAAGCATTATGCAAAGGTTCTGCCAGTTTGCTGCCTTAACAACAAAAACAATATTAACCTCCAACTAACGAGAAACCATTTCTAGTTGTTCGGTCTGATAGAAATATCAGAGAAATTGTCCTTTAAAAATCACAACCTGCCATCTTACAATACCTAAATGCATAATGCGTAGTGTTTTTCTAGACACACTACCGGTGGGTCATATTTGAAAAGACTTTACTCATAGATCTGCTTCTATAAAGGCTGGGTCCAGACTGAAAGACAGTAACATATATACGACAAACCATAGATTAAGTGCATTGTTTCATGTTGTATAAAAATTCCTTTAGCCACTGGGTATACAAACAGATTGGCTGCTTGTTTCTCTGAAGGTATTCAAACTGGTATCGCCACCTTTGAAGAGAACCCAATATGGTTCGAAAATCAATTAAAGCTGTTCATCGTTTTTTGTCGTTTTTTCAATCTATGGAGAAATAACCAAATTTGCTATGTTTATATATCTACAATATAGACTATATAAATATATACTTCTAAACTAATTTATGGTTTAAACTACAGAGAAAGTATCGTTGGAACTTGACAAACAATATCGGTATATCAAGGCGGCGAGCTGGCAGAAACGTTAGCACGTCGGGCGAAATGCTTAGCGGTATATCGTCTGTGTTACGTTGTGAGTTCAAATTCCGCCGAGGTCGACTTTACCTTTCATCCTTTCGGGGTCGATAAATTAAGTACCAGTTAGACACTGGGGTCAATATAATCAACTTAATACCTATATCTGTCCTTGTTTGTCCCCTCAGTGTTTAGCCCCTTGTGGGTAATAAAGAAATAGGTATATCATAATAACGAATGAGTTCATCCTGACTATATGGAAGCTGAACGAGAGCCAACATTGTCGACGTCACGATATTCCTGTTACATGCTTTTTCTGCAGTTTTAAATATTTAAGAATTTGAGAGCAAAACATGGATTCTTTAAAACGAACAGTAAAGAAACAAACAAAACATCACTCTCACACAGACACACACAGGCACACGCATACATATACATACATACATAAAGACACATACAAATATGCATAAGTGTTCACACACAGACACACATGTGAATGATTGATTTCTTAAACTGATGCCAAATTGCAAGTCCTTGGCAGGTAGAATTAATGTATGCTTTCTGTGCACTGCTGTATCTGTTAGTTCATTACCGTTATTACTTTTTTCAATCGTAAGCTGATAAGGCAGAATAATTTAATTGGTCCTTTTGCAGTATGTTTATCTCTGAAAATGGAAGGGTCGTTCTACCACCGCTAACTGAAATTAACTGTTCGGTAATGCAAATTATTATCTTTCCACTTGACAGAATTTATGCACTTTTGCATTAATTTTCTTAGAAAAGATATCCAGTTTCCTGGCGACATTTTTGTTTACATTTTTATAGGTTTACCCACCAAAATTTAACTCTTGAATTGTAATATCTTTTACCATCATTCTGATTTTTTCACTGGTTGTTTTCAACATAGTAAATTACCTAAAATCTCAAAGCTATAAAATTACAAATAAAATAATAGCTACTTAACACATGAGAGAGAGAGAGAGAGAGAGAGAGAGAGAGAGAGAGAGAGAGAGAGAGAGAGAGAGAGAGAGAGAGAGAGAGAGAGAGAGAATGACGTGCCAGATAATATACGTTGTGTTACACAGAAAAATGTGGAAGGATTAATTAAGAAAGAGATTAATTTTCATCAGTTATAATTAATAACAAGCATCAGTTTAATAAAGAAGATTATTAGTGAGTTAATTACAGTACTTATTCCATGCAAAAAATATTTATGAACTTAGTATATGATATGGGTTCACAGGCTTTCGCAAAATTTAAGAGCGAGACATGGATTCTTTAAAACGAATAGTAAAGGAACAAACAAAGCCACTCTCACACAAGCACACACAGGCTCACGCATACATATACATACAGACATAGACACACATAAAAATATGCATAAGTATTCACAGATACACACACACACACATACACACACACACACACACACACACATGAATGATTGATTTCTTAAACTGATGCCAAATTGCAATATTTTGCGAAAGCCTGTGATCCCATTTCATGTACTAAGTTCATAATAGATTTGGAACACTTAAAAATTCAAGGACAAATATTTTTAAAGAAAATATTGCCGAAGGGAAGAATATAAATATTTCCTGGTATAACCCCACCCGCTACAAAAAAAAAACAAAAAACAAAAAAACAAAACTGTGTCCTTTAGAAACTTAAAGCCCTGAGAGACTTTTTATCTTTTACTTATTTCATCATTAGACTGCAGCTATGCCGAGGTACCGCGTTGAAGAACATTTAGTCAAATGAATCGATTCCAGTACTTGTTTTTTGATGCGTGGTATTTATTTTATTTGTCGCTTTTGCCGAACCGCTAAGTTATGGAGTTACAGGAACGTAAACCCACCATTCTGCCAGCTCCTCATGTTAATAATATTTAAGGCGTCTTGCAGCAAATCCATAAATATTTCGCTCGTGAAACGTCCACCTTTAATAGCATTGTGAGAAGTTAGTATTAAAAGACCTAATGCAGTGAGAATCTAAAAATCTAATTAGAAATATTTGTAGACCGAAGAAAAGAGAACATTATTTTCATCGTTTTGGAAAATACAAATGTCACTTCTGGATATCTTTCTCTCTCAATAGACTCATTATAAAATCTGTTTTACTTTCAAATATTTTAGATTATCGTATTGATTTCTATGTGTCATAACACGGTTCGTTTATAAGATAAACAGATTTTGGCTCAATGCTATTATGAGGCTGAATGTGGAGGCGCAATGGCCCAGTGGTTAGGGCAGCGGACTCGCGGTCGTAGGATCGCGGTTTCGATTCCCAGACCGGGCGTTGTGAGTGTTTATTGAGCGAAAACACCTAAAGCTCCACGAGGCTCCGGCAGGGGATGGTGGTGATCCCTGCTGTACTCTTTCACCACAACTTTCTCTCACTCTTACTTTCTGTTTCTGTTGTACCTGTATTTCAAAGGGCCAACCTTGTCACTCTCTATGTCACGCTGAATATCCCCGAGAACTACGTTAAGGGTGCACGTGTCTGTGGAGTGCTCAGCCACTTACACGTTAATTTCACGAGCAGGCTGTTCCGTTGATCGGATCAACCGGAACCCTCATCGTCGTAACCGACGGAGTGCTTCCCAGAGGCTGAATATAGAACTAGCTAACAAGGGAGCCTCTGTGCTGTCGTACCAGCTTCTAAAACAGCAACCAGAAGGCCCCCAACGAATCCCAGATTGCTGTCTGAAATGAAAAAGGATAATACATTGGTCGCTACTATAAAAATGGTGGTTCGACCATGGCTATAAATCCGATTCAGAGCTGACATAGAGCTATAGAATAACAAATGAATACAGAATTAATCAGATGATCACAATTTGTGCAATGAATTGTTGAACCTGCTTATTGTTGTATTCCCCAAGTAACTATTCCGAATTGAAATCGATACAAAGAGTCTATTATTATTCATTTGAACAATGAGTTTACAACAAAGATCTTATTGTTATGAAGTTTAACTAGAAGGCAATGCGTTTACATTCGAACTAATTTGTCGCATTGGTACTGTAATTGTAATCAATATCAAGTTACAAATAAAGAAAAATGTGAAATGAATTTAGCATCATTCTAATTGAATTTAATATAATTAGATTTGTAAGTGTAGTGAGTGGAATACAGAAAAGAAAAAGCGAAATCTCTGTCAAGGAAGATACTATAGCACGCCCCATTTTCGAAGGTTGTTAAAAGTATTACATTATTCATAATTTTGAGAAATAGATATGTTACATGATATTTGAGCAGTTCTCTTAAATTTAAGAAACATGCTACTGTGCCACATAGTATTAGAAAATTCCGTCATTGAGTGTGGGCATAAAAGTTTTATTATAAGTAGTTGCACCACAATATAATTGCCATGGCTTGGGTTTTATTAGATGGTTTGTAGCTCAAATCGGTTGAATTTCCCAACCGTTCAACCGTTTGTGAAATACTACAGAGATAATAGGAAATGGTTGGCATAACAGCTATTGCAGAATATATATATATATATAGTTAGAATTTACAAAAAACAAACAAACAAAACGAAAGACGAAGACAGATGTATTAGTTTAATGGTAGGGAAGTGAGAAAGTATTTTACGTTTCGAGCCTGCGCTCTTCAACAGAAAGGAATACAGCAATAAACAGAGAGAGTGAAAATGAAAAAAAGTTTAGTGGCTAGCGATCAATCATGATAATATATATATATATATATATATATATATATATATATATATATATTATATAGAGGGCACTATTACACATAGATGCCGCACGGTAGGAGGGACTTTTAAAGTCAAAACTACCAAAATAAACAAATTGTACCGAATGCAATCTTTGAAGCGAGTCATTTAAAAACAGAATTTAGTTACATATCACCTGTGATTTCGCAATCAATGCAGTATATGCATTTTATACTCTTCAGTGCAACGAACTCAAGACATGTATTAATAAACAAACACAACATACCAGATAAGCAACCGCAGCGTTCATCGCAGCATGTAGGAATGTTTATCCTTACATATCTATGAAAATGGCGGGCTTTTCGAACTGCATTTCGGTAACAACGTGCTTACTCGGAACAAAAATTCAGTATTGAACTATTCCGGTGAAAAATATAAAATTAAAAATAGGATAAAATCTTCATAAGAAATTATCAAGTAGTTAGCGTGAAAAACCTCGTAAGAGAAAAAATCCGTAAATTTTTTCAACTTGTAAATATTTATTTATATTATATAGAGGGCACTATTACACATAGATGCCGCACGCTAGGAGGGACTTTCAAAGTCAAAACTACCAAAATAAACAAATTGTACCGAATGCAATCTTCGATATGTAACTAAATTCTGTTTTTAAATGACTCGCTTCGAAGATTGCATTCGGTACAATTTGTTTATAAATATTTACAAGTTGACCAAATTTACGGATTTTTTTCTCTTACGAGGTTTTTCACGCTAACTACTTGATAATTTCTTATGAAGATTTTATCCTATTAATATATATATATATATATATATATCATGATTGATCGCTAGCCACTTTTTTTTATTTTCACTCTCTCTGTTTATTGCTGTATATATATATATTTTTGCTTGTTTCAGCTCAGAGCTGCGGCCATGCTGATGTACCGCCGTTTTGTGCTACACTGTTATTGCGAAGAACCTCGTCTAATATGTGGCACTTGGTGAAGAATGGAGTTTGACATAGCTACTCTCATTTGCACCTCTTGCAGTGAGGTAGGTTCATCTGGGACTCTCGACAGGAAGATGTCCAGCTTTGATTTAAAAACTGCTACATCTACTTTCTCCAAGTTCCTCAGACTCTTTGGGAGAATATTAAAAAGCTGTGGGCCCTTGAAACCCAGGCTGTTGCAGAAGCTGGTCCTGAAGCGTGATGGCATTGCTGGGATCTTTGGCACTATGCAGTGTCGTCCCGTTCTAGCATTGGTGTAGCTTACAATGCCAAAATTTGGCACAATTCCTTCCAGGATCTTCC
The DNA here is from genome assembly GCF_006345805.1 of Octopus sinensis. Taxonomy (NCBI): domain Eukaryota; kingdom Metazoa; phylum Mollusca; class Cephalopoda; order Octopoda; family Octopodidae; genus Octopus; species Octopus sinensis. The sequence goes on from NC_042998.1 coordinate 11,769,457, forward strand.
AGACATATATTACTGCATACCTCTTCCGTCTTCTCTCCAGGGAGTACAGTCTTAGCTGTTTCAACCTTTCCCAGTAGCTGAGCTGTTGCAAAGAGACAATCTTCTTTGTGAATCGTCTCTGGATTGCTTCAAGGTCCGCTGTTAATTTTACACTGGTGGGTGACCATAGCTGTGAGCAGTAATCCAGGCGGCTGAGGACGAATGTCCGCCAGAGGACCATCATGGTTTCCTTATCTCTGGTTCTGAATGTTCTTAGGATCCATCCAGCCAGTCGTTTGCACTTTGTCGCCATCCTGGTAATGTGCACTTGGAAAGAGGTATCATCACTCATGTCGATACCCAGGTCCCTCACAGACTTAGGGTCTGGGATTGAAATTCCCTGTGGACCGGTGTATCCTGTAAGTTTAATATTCAGTTTTGGATGCTGGTAGCGCAGGGCCTAGAATTTGTCAGCATTAAACTGCATATTATTATACTCTCCAACTCCTGCTGCAGGTGTGCAACATCGGTGGGGTTCTGTATTTTCTGTGAGACTTTCGTATCGTCTGCATAGCTTGCCAGAGTGGCTATCCGGGCATTTGAGGGCATATCTGAGAGGGCATGCATATATATATATATATATATATATATATATATATATATATATATATATATATATATATATATATATATATATATATATATATGTATATGTATATATATATATATATATTATATATATATATATATATATATTATATATATATATATATATAATAAATATATATATATATATATATATATATATATATATATATATATATATAATATTATATATATATATGTATATTATATTAAATTCTGAGTTCAAATTCCGTCGAGATCGACTTTGCTTTTCATCCTTTCGGGGGTCGATAAATTAAGTACCAGTTACACACTGGGGTCGATATAATCGACTTAATCCGTTTGTCTGTCCTTGTTTGTCGCCTCTGTGTTTAGCCCCTTGTGGGTAGTAAAGGAATAGGTATTTAGTCTGTCTTTACATTTTGAGTTCAAATTTCGCCGAAGTCGAATCTGCCTTTCGGGGGTCGATAAATTAAGTACCAGTAGTGTACTGGCGTCGATCTAATCGACTACCCTCCTCCCTCAACATTTCGGGCCTTGTGCCTAGAGTAGAAAGAAGTATATATATAGAAATAGAACGTAAGCTGAGTGCTGTCGATCCTATATTCTCCGCATATTTTTGAGGGCACCGCCAATATAGCAGGTTGTCAGTCTTATCATTAATGGTGCGAAACAGCATTACCAATTGGTTGATAACTGAAGAAGAATTAGGGACCTTCTGAGTCTGTCTCCCCTCCGGTTGTACATTCAGTATACATTATATCGTTTGTTTATTTACTATACAGTTTTTCATTTATTAAGTAATGGAACGCAACGCACACTATTGTATTAATAATCCTTTTTTTTATATATATTCGTGTGACTCTCTCTTGCTTTCACTCTTTCCCCCTTTCTCCCACTTTCTCACTTCTATTCTAGCCTTTCCACTATCTCCTTTCTCTCATTCTCTCTCTCACCCTCTAGTATTCCTAGCCTTTCTCCTTTCTCCTTATTGTCCTCTTTTCTCTCGGTCGCTCAGTCTCCTCTTCTCTTGCTCTTTTTCTCCTCTGCCTGCTGCTGTCACGTGACCCATTGCCAGCTTTCCTTGCTTTCCCTCCCTTTCTCACATTGTTCCCATAACTGACCAGTTGCAAATTCTCTGCCTCACTGCTTTCTATCTTTTAGGACGTCTTCTAAGCGTCACCCACTCTTCTTGTCTGTTTGGGCCTAAGGCTGTATTTTGCTGAGAACTTCCCACATTGGCGGTGTCCGCAAAAGTTTGTAGGACCGAGAGCAAACAAAACAAAACAAAACAATAGAGAGTGGACACATTAAAATGTCTGTCTCCTGTCCAGTTGTACACTCAGTATACATTATGTCGACTATTTATTTACAATACATTTTTTTCATTTATTAAGTAACGGAACCCAACGCACACAACTGTATTAACAGTAAGTTTATATATATATATCAACTCGCTTGGACGTACATCAATAGAATACACTTGCCTTTTATCTTTTACTTGTTTCAGTCTCTGGATTGCGGCCATAATGGGGTATTGGCTTGAAGGATTTAGTCGTGATCTATCTATCTATCTATCTATCTATCTATCTATCTATCTATCTATCTATCTATCTATCTATCTATCTATCTATCTATCTATCTATCTATCAATCTATCTATCTATCTATCTATCTATCTATCTATCTATCTATCTATCTATCTATCTATCTATCACTCTGTCCGCACACGCACAGAAACTCACTCACTCACTCTCTCACTCACTCACTCACTCACTCACTCTCTCACTCACTCACTCACTCACTCACTTTATAGTCGTTAGAATTCACAGGGATTTCCAGTTTTACTTTAGCAGTGGATTCAACTACTTGTTAAATAAGCCCAGTCAACTCTCATACGATTAATAAATTCAACTTAGAAATAATCAGAGTCCCACTTTAAATAAATGATTCGTTGTTGACTCTAACATTTATTAAATATCAACAATATATATATATATATATATATATATATCCACACATGCGCACGCACACACACGCGCATCCGCATAAAGCACTCGCATAGGCATACGCACATACGTACGAATTTAGCTTCATAGACAAGAAAAAAATTGCTCAAACGATATTGATGGGTTTCATATTATGTAGCCATTTTTAATCTAATGATTTCACATTGTTCATAAAACAATGATGCATAATGATGACGATGATAGCGATGATGAGGAGGTTGAGAAGGAAGAATTCTCACAGCAATATTTTTTATTTACTTTTGAACTTTTATTTATAACTATTTTCAATCTATAATTAATCTATGGTTCAATAATCTGTCAGATGATATTGATGATGATGAAGATGATGATAATGACGATGTTGGAACTAAAAACTATTTACTTACTCTAATGTTGTTGACTCGATAATTTATTTATTTATTACATTATTCTATTCATTTATCTAATGTTATTGCTTTTATATATTTACTTATGTCTGCTAGCTTATTCACTATAGTTGCAACTAGTAAACGTTCTAAGTCGATGACCTTGACCGGTCTTCTCATATACACTTTCCATCCCAAACAATAGCGTCTTCGTTATCTCTCAAATCTAGAGGCCAGACTTTCTAATTTAACCTCTAATACTACCGTTCGCTTTGCTCGCCTTCACTCATTAGGTACCTAAGCAATTCATAGCGGTCATAGCTTACTGCTTAACCACTTGACTGACGAATCCTAACATCAAAAGCTTTTTCTTATTCCATCGCGCGCAAATATCCATGAGAGGGTAGTACAAGTCTTATCGAAGCCACATTTGGATAAACAAAAACTTTTATAAAAACACATACACTCACACACACATGTATATATATATAATATATATATATATATATATATATATATATATATATATATATATATATAAATCCTTAAATCCTAAAAATGTTTTAGCCTGAAGGCCGCGGCCATGGTGGGGCACCACCGCTTTATATATATACATATATATATATATATATATATATATATATATATATATAATATATATATATATATATATATATATATTATATATATATATGTATAATTCACGATTTTTACGTCTCTGAGAGCTAAAAATTTAAATTATAGACAAGAAAAAGTTAGCTGATATGGAGGACTGGAAGTCATTTGAATATTGGAAATGAATTTTCTATATAAATTAAAAAATTTTTTTTTTATCAAATTATTTTGTTATATTTGTCTATCTATCCAACTGTAAACATTTTAAATATTTCACAAATTTTTTGTTATAACTTGGTAAAAGGGTACATATTTTGCCAAAAATTGCCGGGTGTCAAAATGCCGACATTACGACTACTGTTCAATGCTCTGTAAATACTTTTAAGGCTGTAAGACAAACTAATGAACAGAGCCTTAGGTTCAATTCAAATGTCTATGTGAAGTTTCTGGAGATTGGTCAATACCTAGCTGGAGAGATGGTTAATGATGGAAGGCCATATGTGTGGCAGCAGGATTCGGCTTCTTGCCATACCTCTGAAAATGTCAGAAGTAGTCGTCGGAGAATTACTATGATTTCACCAGCCCCAATTTCTGGTCGGCTAGTTCTTCCGATTGTAATCCCATGGATTGCTATGTGTAGGGTGCAGTTGAGAAAGACATCAATTGCTCTGTTTGAAACACCAAGGACGAGCTGGTAGCCAAGATCAATGAGGTGTTCGAAGATCTTCCCAGAGACAATGAGGAATGTATGCACCAGGTTCCTGAGTCGTTTTCAGGCCTTGGTGGAAGCTGAGGGCCGCTACTTTTGGTAGACGGCTATCTCCCAGTCTAGTTAATAATTTTTGACTCCTTAAATTATTAATATTTTGGGGTAAGAAATTGTGTTTTCATTTCCATTATGCAAACTGTCAAATTACACACACACACACGTGTAGACACACACATGAATATATATGTATGCGCATGTATGTATGCACGTATGTATGCATGCATTTATATTCTGTTATAGATTTGTCTTTGGACTGCGGTGAAAGTGGGGCTCAGCCTTAAATCTTTTAAGTCGATCATAGTGATTCTTCTACTTACTTGAATCTGCTAATTATGTTATCGATCTTTTGTGTTGAATAACTTTTCATATAAGGGAGCACAATTCGACACACACCACACACACACCACACACACACACACACACATATATATAAATATACACTCACACACAGTCACAATCGAATACACACACACGCACACACACACACACATAAACACACACATACACAGGAGCAAGTAAACGTAACCAGTATTTTAGGCTGTTTTAGAAGCCACCGCTGTTATTACGTAATCCTTTGTGCTCTATTACGTAACATGAGTCAACTTATTGGCTTCGTCAGCATTATTACTAAAAATAAAACAAAGAAAACTATCGGCCTTTAAATACATAAATATGGATATAAGTACTGTCAGGTTATCACGGTAGAATACCTGGTGAAAGAAGTGAGAGAGTAAGAATGCCTGTGATGGGTTGGAGAAAAGAAAGCTATCAAGACCACACCTTATACAAGCTCCGGTGAATCTTTACGCAAACGATCATGCAAATTTCATCCGCTGTTACACGTCATTCACGGAGTGTTTAATTATAAAGTGTTGAGAATTTCTAAGGCAGGTGTCAATTTTAGACTGTCATTCCTGTACAATTCTAATTCTATAAAGTTAAATCTTGATATTTGGTTGACTGAAATATGCAACCTATGGGGTTGTATATTTCGGCTCCATCAGAGACGCCCATAGGAACATTGAAAAGCTCTTAGCCATTGAGCTTTATTCAGAAAACATAATCAAAAGGTTGAAGAACTTTCATTAGAAAGCTTTCATTAAAAGGACAATGTCAAACTGCGAGAATTTAAAGTTGTGTTTTCTCATATAAACTATCAAACCCCTCTTTCATTGAGGAACTGTTCTTTCATTGAGAAACAAGTTATTTCATTGTCTATGTTTACGGTTGTGCCAAAAAACAACTTCACTAACGCTCCCTAATTCACTTCAAGTTGTGCTAATGAGGCTGCATTTAGCGTTAGCTAAGTAATTTGGTTAAAGGTCAAACAAGCGATTCAGAGTGAAGTAGGATCTATCAATTCAATTCCATCATCTGTTTCAATAATCTCTGCAATACTTCTTTATTTATTGATGTATCATCGTACGTATTAGGATAAATTGTTTTATTTATGCATTAGTAATTTTGTTAGAGTTGATAAGGTGGTGAGCTGGCAGAATCGTTAGCATAGTGGGAAAATGCTTTGCGGCATTACATCCATCCTTACGTCCTGAATTCAAATTTCGCAGAGATCGACTTTGCCTTTTGTCCTCAGGAGTCGATGAAATAAGTACCAATTGGGTATTAAGGTCGATATAATCGACTTCCCCCTAAATTGTTGGCTTTGTGCCAAAATCGAAACCAATACCACTAGAGTAATATTGGTTTCAATATGCTTCAGATAGTGTTTGGAAAGGTGCTAAAAACTTTTCTGAATTTCATCTTTATTCATGCTCAGTAAATCGTGTTCAAAAGCTCCTAGTGTTATATTCTGCGGTGGACATTTGCGAGATATAAAACAGAATTTAGAATTAGAAAATAATACGTGAGATCCTTTTTTGAATAAAAGTCTTTCAAGTGTATACGCTTGATTAGATGCTCGCTATTAATTTCTATTTGCTTCATCATATCCAATTATCCTGGTGGCATCAGAATATTCTGCATAGAAAATGCGAGAGAAAATTGTTCAATTAAGGAGAAAAGGACAGGTTTGATAGCACGAACAGGATAAATAGAACTCAACATAAATGAATAGATTTTTTAATCTTTAATCGGCAGAAGTTGCACAATGACTCGTGGACGGAAAGTTTCGTTCAGGGCATTTATGAAACTACTTCACAATCTGGAAGGACACCCACCCCACTCAAAGACACACAGATACAGATATTTACACAAAAATATGCGCAACTATGTACGTGCTTAAATGGGGATATATATATGCGCATGTACGAAAGTATGCATACACACACATACATACACACGTTGTATGTGCTTCGATCTCCCCCTTCTCTCTCTCTTTTTTTTCTCTCTCTCTCTCTATATATATAGGAGCTCGCTTCGAGAACTGCATTCCTTTGCGTTCGGTACAATGTGTTTATTATGGTGGTTTTGACTTTAAGAGTCCCTCGTAGAGCGAGGCATTTATGTATAGTAATGCTCTTAATATAAATAAATATATTTAAAGGGAATAATTAATAGTTTTTCCTTTATGAGGTTTTTCTCGCAAAATACTTGATAAATTATTATAAAGATTTTATCCTATATATATATATACATCTCTCTCTCTCACACTCTCCCTTTCTCTCTCTCTATATATATATTTGAGTGAATTGTCTTTTCTTATTGTTTCGCATTTCTAAACATTCATATATGTATTTCTTTACTACCCACAAGGGGCTAAACACAGAGGGGACAAAAACGGACAAACAAAGGGATTAAGTCGATTATATCGACCCCAGTGCGTAACTGGTACTTAATTTATCGACCCCGAAAGGATGAAAGGCAAAGCCGATCTCGGCGGAATTTGAACTCTGAACGTAACGGCAAACGAAATACGGTTACGCAATTCGCCCGGCGTGTTAACGTTTTCTGCCAGCTCGCCGCCTTACATTCATATATATTTATGTTACTACATTCTAAGAGAGGAATAAATGCGTCATATGTATACGTATATATGTACTTTTGTATGTAAAATTTATCATGTATATATATATATATATATATATATATATATATATATATATATATATATATTATATATATATATATACATACATACATATATATGTGTGTGTGTATGTATATTGCCACGGCCGCCAGAACTGGAATTTCCCATGGTTTCGACCTGCTATAGGGTTTTTAGTGACAAGTTGTCCAACAGCGTGATAACAGCCGAATCTCCTGTCAATGATAAACAGAGTGTCATTGTCTATTCAGGTACTCGTTGAGAACGTCCGATTGATTGCTTAACTGGATTGCTTAAGTACAAAAAATAAGGTAAACAGACAACAGTAAAAACAATGACGAACTAACAAATTTCTTTACGAACCAACAATCAATATTTCTTGTGAACTAACCAACCGATACCTTCCAACTTCACTGCGAACTAAACACGAATTTCACTCAACTCCGAACTCTCAACGACGGGCTTCTTTCAGTTTCCGGCTACCAAATCCACCCACAAGGCTTTGGTCGGCTCGAGGCTATAGTAGAAGACACTTGCTGAAGAGCATTGGGACTGAACCTGGAACCATGTAGTCAAGAAGTAAGCCTCTTACCACACAACCGCGCCTGCGCCTATACATATGCATGGGCACACACACATACAGACATACACACCGTCTCTCTATCTCTCTCTTTCACAACACACACACACACACACACACACACACACACGCACAGACACATACACACACAATCATACATATATTGGTCTAACAAATAAGATGAAACATTCGTGACCCAGACGCTACACCGGAAAGACTTATGCACAAGATGTTGCATTATGAAATCTAACATGCAACTATGTAATTGTGAAAAGAACTTCTTAAGGACATATCTATCGTTACGCTTGAAAAGCATACGAATGCAACATCATAATTATCATCATCATTTATCAAGGTAGATTGGCATTACGTCAACCATGCTAATAAAGAAATGCTGTGCATATGCATTTGCTATCTACCTCTCTATCTACATGTCTTATTATATATTTTCCTCTCTCTCTCTCTCTCTCTCTCTATCTATCTATCTATCTATCTATCTATCTATCTATCTATCTGTCTGTCTATCTATCTATCTATCTATCTATCTATCTATCTATCTATCTGTGTAGCTATATATCCGTCTCTCTCTCTGTCTGTTTGCTCTCTGTCTGTCTCTCTGTCATTCAGGCTGTCTGTCTCTACCTTTCTACCTATCTATCTCCCTATCTACCTACTTAAGTATATGAATATATCTTCCTTTTTAATATAGGTAAGTATATAAAGGAATCTTTCGTCTAAAGAATATACTGCCTTCTACCACTAATTAATTCTATTGTTAGCATCAATCGACTACTCATCACGAGATTAAGAATGGTTTAAATATATATACAATAAGATTTACATTGAATTTGATTTAGAAAGAAATAAAGAAAAGAAATATGGGCTTTCTCTTTCTTTGCTTTGTTTCTACGTAGTGTTTGAACAATTTTCTACATCTGTTTCAAGGGGGATGATTGAAAACATACTCATATATATGTGTATGTATATGTATGTATGTGTATATTCATGAGTGCACATATGTGTGTTAGTCTACCGATTGCTCAAACAACTGTCTTAAACCTAACTGAGTAAAAAATGCGCAACTAATAGGTACAAAAAAGGTGGCTCAAGTACCTACATGAAGAAATATGAAAAAGAAATAATGGCATTAAAATAAACAAGTAGGATTCGTTAGCAAATAAATCACTCAAATAAAGAGGGATCATCTTTGACTGAATCCGGCACTTCAATGTAACAAGACCTTAAAGTTTCAGCGATAAATATGGGCGTAGAAAGAAGCACAAACTAGTTAACATAGCTCCACATCTGCGAATAAATATCACCAGTTAGCACCATTAGGCTACAGGGACGTAAACAAACCATCTCTGACAGTAAAGTAGTGGGGCGCAAAGAAGCGCGTACATACACACATTCGCATACATATATTCACACATACACACACAACCACGTACAAGCACATTTAGATACAAACACACACGATTGCGTCTGGTTTCTTCAGGGTTTCCATCTAACAGATTTCTTCACAAAACTTGAAGCTATTGTGGAAAGTACTTGCCCAAAGTGTAAAACAACAGAGCTAAAGCCCAAACCGCACGAATATCTGTATACGTTTGTATATAAATGTATGTATATGTTGCGTGTGCCTGCGCATGTACGTTTGTATTTATGTTTGTGCTTGTGTACATGAGTGTATGCATTCCAATATGTATGCATCTATATTCGTGAAACTGTGTGATCGTATGAGTGTGAGAGTATTTCTCTGTGTGGGAGAAGGCTAAAGAAAATGCATGTAAGATGTGCGATACATGTTCGTACATGGAGTGTTACAGCGAGATTGTTATTTTCACAAGGAATGCGCCTGGACAAAAGAATGAAATGCAATTGAATAGACCACCAGTTTTTTTGGTTTTAAATGATATCTTTCCGTTGGAATATGTAAGCCGAATAAAAGGAGAAAGTGACTGAATAAGAATTGAAACAATATCACGTAGATCCAAGGTTTTCATAACATGAATTAATCTTCTTTAGAAATGCAAGTGCTTCAGATGTCTGTCTTTTTGTCTATCTATCTATCTATCTATCTATCTATCTATCTATCTATCTATCTATCTATCTATCTATCTATCTATCTATCTATCTATCTATCTATCTATCTATCTATGTATGTATCTATCTATCTATCTATCTATCTATCTATCTATCTATCTATCTATCTATCTATCTATCTATCTATCTATCTGTCTGTCTGTCTGTCTGTCTGTCTGTCTGTCTGTCTATCTATCTATCTATCTATCTATCTATATTTGTTTCACTTTCACTCCATACTCGCACGTGCACGCACACACACATACACATGCACTCATGCTTTTGTATGTGTGCGCGCGCGTGTGTATTTGTGTGTACGTATGTGTACATGTATACGCGTACAAAATCAATAGAATTAACAAAGGAGAAAGTGAATGAATAGGAACTGTAACAATTCCAGGAGTTCATCCATTTCCTAATATCAGGTAATCTTCTTTAGGCATATAAAGAATTTATAAGTGTGTCTGTCTATTTTCTGCCTGTCTGCGTGTATCTCTGTCTCTTTACCTCTCTCTCCCTCTCTCTTTCTCTCTACGTATATATATATATATATATATATATATATATATATATATATATATATATATATATATATATATATATATATATATAAATGCATAGATATATAAGTATATATACGTAAGCAGAAATACATATGCATACATACATGAAACAAACGAAAGAGTACATGCGTTTCTGTTGCGTGACAGGTAGGATTTTAGAGTACTTAATTCTGGTTATCTCTTTCACATAATATATATGTTTCTCAAGGTTTTCTCATGGCAGCTATGAATGTAATAATCTGTTTCAAAATTTCAAATTTCTGCTTTTTAGCATCTTCTATAGGTATAATAATATAGGTATATATTATTCCAAACAGTTTGATTAGGATTCCATGCTACTTCAAGATATATATATCAAAAATAAGCAACAAGAATAACTTCGATAATTTAGTACGATCGTTTCACGCAACATCACATTTTATTAAATATTGTCACTATTACAACAGTTTTAAAATGTTGAGCAATCATCCGACATTTATAGAGGTTTTCGATTAATACATAATTTTCATATCACCCCATGGATTTATATGGATAACACCATACATAATTCTGGTGCATCTAGCTTAGGTACCATATTCATTTGAATCTAAATTTTGCTGACTGACATATTTATATATATATGAATTATTAAGGTGGCTATTCGCAATTTACAACCGAAAGGCAACAAGTACAGTCGTCACTAAAGTAACTGAGGGTGGTAGTGACCACAAACATTGCTAGAAATAAGAGTGAAAACAAAGAGGCAAAGAGTTGTATTGACTCTTGTCTCTAGCAATGGTGTTGAAGACCTGCACCCTCAATCACTTTAATGACGACTATACTTGAATCTATCTCTCTCTCTCTCTCTCTCTCTATATATATAATATATATATATATATATATATATATATATACATAACAGGTAGCAGAGTTAGCGGTTATAGTAACCGACTAAGGGATAAAATATCCGTATTTACTCTCATGCTTTGAATTAAATAATAATAAGCTACAGATGTGGTTCAAATGATTTGTTGATCTAAGGTTTTCTCTCCATTTTCTAATTATTTAAATGTATATATATATATATATATTATATATATATA
>NC_042998.1:11786130-11823630 GCF_006345805.1 Octopus sinensis
AAAATCTGGCCTATAAACGTACTGTTTCCGCACTCTGCTCCCTTTTCTGCCATTACAGTGGTTGCTCTTCTGGAAACTGACCGATTTAGTCACATCCACTTAGAAGCATTCTTTTGTCCTCTCGTCACCCATTTTGTTAGCCTAATCTATTTTCTTCCCAGCCCCACCACCCACTTATTTCCTCCCACCTCCACCACCACCACCACCTATTTCTTTCCTCCCCTTTATGTTTATGTTTTTTTTCGGTAACAGTCCTAAACTTGCAGCTGTTGAATGTTACCAGTTTCGGATAGTTTAGGGTAGGCAACGGGCATAGCGCTCTTCTCCCTAAATGTATGTTGTGGAGGATCGTGGATTGAAGTCAAAAACTTAGCGGATGTAAAATACTTTATCTGACACCTAAACTGATAACCAATGATCACACACTGCCACTTTCCCTCCATAGGACATATCGTAGTCCTAAGAAATGCTTTTTTTTTTTAGTTGATACTGCTGCTGATACCATTACTGACACTTCACTTGGCTAGTGCTCCGGATAAGTATATCTTTAATCAAAGGTATTCCTATTATCACTGTCTCACCTTTATCCAGGCATTGTCTACCCCGTAATACATTATCCAGTCTGTCCACCTTTTGAAGAAGGTGAAATGAAATTCGATTGCTAGTTGTATTGCCGATTCGTTGTTTCTTTGTATATTATGTGTCTGCTAAGGTCACAAGTTCTGCTCCTCCTCTTTAGAGTAATAAATCTAATGTTAAAAATTAATAAGAGAACACACACACACATATGGCACCATGAGAGGTCAGTGTCAATTAGGTGAGAAGCTGATTCTGTCTTCACTACAACTATTACTGAAAATAATCAAATATATCAGCCATTTCATGGCAGTTTATTTGATTATTGACATTGTTATTCGTGCTTTGAGCCAGGATTTTGATTATTAATGAATCCAATTTGCTGGTCTTCATGTTACTAATTCCCTTCGGAAAAGCAAATACTTCATACCATAATTTGCTGTTCTGTTTATTGCTTGGGTATCTTGGTTCTCTTTGTATTAACTGAACTGTGTTTGCTTTCTTCAGTTTACTTCAAATCAATGTGTACATAAACATTCATGCGTTTAGTAACAAAACAATATATTTTAGATAAATCAAAAATTACAGTTTAAGAAGAGAGAAAAATAACTTAATATTAAACAGCTGAAAGGCGGCGAGCTGGCAGAGACGTTAGCACGCTGGGCGAAATACTTAACGGTATTTCGTCTGTCTTTATGTTCTGAGTTCACATTCCGCCGAGGTCGACTCTGCCTTTCATCCTTTCGAGGGCGATAAATTAAGTACCAGTTGCGTACAGAGTCCATCTAATCGATTGGCCCCCTCCCCCCAAATTTCGGGCCTTGTGCTTAGAGTAGAAAAGAATATTAAACAGCTGAGATTAATTCTTTCTCCTTATATTGGATAACGAAATTATGATTTATATGTAGTTTCACATCCAAGCAACAGATTTGGTTTTGTTTTCATCACAAGTCAGTCCATATTAAAAAAAAAAGGAAATCAAGTGCTATTCTTAAACCAAGTTCCAGAACAGGATTCGGATAGAATTGTGCGTCAACTTATTTTCAGATTTTTAGCTATCTCTTACGTCACAGCCCCAACAGTTATTGTTTTTATTATCAAATATTGAGACTTAGCATGTTATTTACCAATGTTATTTATGTAATAGAAATGTAAATATAGTCCCTACGCGATGACAGTTTAACATTTACGCCATAAATCACAAATAAATGTTCACGTATCTATTAACCCTTCCTGAATAGCATATATCTGTTTCTATCTATCTATCCATCTATCTATCTATCTATCTATCTATCTATCTATCTATCTATCTATCTATCTATCTATCTATCTATCTATCCATCTGTCGGCCTGTCTCTGTCTCTCTTTCTCTCTCCATCTAATTAATATACATTGACATATGCAAGCATAACGAACATGTGTAAACATGTGCATTAACACACACACACACATACACACACGCACACACACACAGAATGTTTGTGATAAATATATATTTTGCATCAACAGGGACTTCAAGGACATTTAACGATTTCCTATTGATACATTTCATCAGAGTTTAAATGTGAAAATGAAATAAATATGTAAATAGAACTGAGAATCAATACCATTTGAAATTAAAAAGAAACAAAATATAAATAAAATAATAAGAATGAAAGCAAAAGGAACATAATGATTATCGTATTCTCGAAATTTCATTACATCACTATAAATATTTTTCTGGAAGAGTTTGCTTAGATGTTATGTATATATAACGTGTAAGAAGAAGTATAGCTTTTAGAGAGAATTTACTTCGAATCGGCACAAACGTGATGCATTTTAAGAGAACGTGCTTGCGATTTCCTATATAGTTTATCTTTTATTTGTTTCAGTCATACACTTTTCTATATCTTTTATCTTTCACACACACACACACACACACACACACACACACACACACACACACACACACACACACACACACACACACACACACACACACACACACACACACACACACACACATATATATACTACGGCTTTTTTCAGTTTCTGTCTACCAAATCATTCACTCACAAGGGTTTGATTGGCTCAAGGTTTTAGTAGAAGACACTTATCCAAAGTGCCACGCTGTGGGACTGAACCCGGAAACATGCGGATAGGAGGCAACAGTCTTACCACACAGCCACACTTGCACCTATGCATATAATTCAATTATTGGTTAGCTTCGGGTCGGTCTTGGACAAACAGGGTTATGATCAAAAGCATTCGAGGCGCATCCAAAAGATAAAGATATATACGGATTTAGCTGTGTATTTCACGAAAATATAGGTCAATGTAAATTAATTTAGTTACTTGTTGAATATCTTCCTAGCCAGATAATAACCACTTTGTATTCTCTTTGGACACTAAATTTATAAACAACAGTTGAACTATCGTTTTAAGAGTTATAAAAGCATTTCTAGATTATTTATTGTGCAAATAATCGATTCCGTAAGTCATCCAGTATACAACCGTTTACATCTCCATAGTAATTCTTTCGTTACCGTTTCGTTAAGAATGTGGGGGTCTGCTTCGCTGAGGAAATTATAATAATACCGAAACATGTCCAGAGTTTTCTTCCGTAGTTTCTTGGGAAATCAGAATAATATCGTAGTTTCCTCGTCACATATTTCTAGTCAGCTTTTAATACTTTCTGTATAAAATATATTAAATATCGTGATGTAAATATGCCATTTGAATATGGCTAACCCCTAAGGGTGGATGTTACTGTAGTTTTTAGCCCCAGGAAGACATCTCCAGCTGGCTATAGACATACTTTCTGTGCCCTATCAGTATTTGCAGAGGGAAGCCATCCTTCCCGTCTTCAACTTATGATACACACGGACCCGAGTTTAAAGGTATTGACCTATCATCAGCGTGTGACAATCACAGTTGTCGATAGGAAGGAGGTTCTCTTTACAAATACATATACTTTTTCCAGTGTTCAGTGACACTGATATTGAAAAAGTGAAATCAAACAATGATAAATATCAGAGTGAGTTATCAACACTAGCAGAAACACATCGTGATGTAAATATGCCATTTGAATATGGCTAACCCCTAAGGGTGGATGCTACTGTAGTTTTTAGCCCCAGGAAGACATCTCCTCCAGCTGGCTATAGACACCCTTTCTGTGCCCTATCAGTATTTGCAAAGGGAAGCCATCCTTTATATAATATATTAAATATAATATATTAAATATATTAGCTCAATATGACCTCTCCTTTTGCTAACAATAACGACAATAATAACAACAAAAATTATAAACAACAACGGCAACATAAATAACTATAACAGTAGGGATCTTCATATCCTGGGTAAACATTTGTCCCAGGATGTATGTTTAGTGGACTTGAATTCAAAACAGAGAAGCAATATGAAAATCGAGTATTCAAACCACGAAACTGTTTCATAATGAAAATCATGGACATGTAAAGAAATGCGAACAAGAACGACAGCAGCTGAGATATCGATGTTATTTAGCCTGCGTCAACCTTGATCGATCACACCTATGATGAAATGCATTCCAGTCATGACCACCCGCCGTCCTTTTTGGCGTATGTAGATCTACGTTATCTAATGTGTCTTGTTTTTATTGAAAAAGATAGGGTGTGATTTGAAGATTTAGCTGCTATCTCTCGCAGATCGATCGAAAATCTTCCAGTTGCAGCGACGTCCAGTAGCAGCAAATATTGCTGCAACTACTACTACTACTACTACTACTACTACTACAGCTGCTGCTGCTGCTGCTACTACTACTACTACTACTACTACTGCTGCTACTACTACTACTACTACTACAGCTGCTGCTGCTACTAATACTACTACTACTACAGCTGCTGCTGCTACTACCACCACCACCACCACTACTACTACTACTACTACTACTACTACTACGGCTGCTGCTGCTGCTACTACTACTACTAATACTACTACAACAACTACTACTACTACTACTACTACTACTACTACTACTACTGCTGCTACTACTACTACTACTACTACTACTTGTATTAGAAGTTGTACTAATAGTAGTATTAGTATTTCTAGTTGCAGTATCAGTTATAGTATTAGCAGTAGCAGCAGAAGTAGTTGTAGTAGTAGTGGTTACTGTAGGAGTAACAGTAACAGCAATAGTCCTAGCAACATTCACTTTAGCAACAGTAATGTTAGGGGCAACATGAACATAGTGACAGTAGCAGTTGTAGTATTAGCAGCAGCAGTAGTAGTAATAGTTGTAGGAACAGCAGCAGCAGCAGGATACGAGATTAGTCGTTCTTCCCCAAAAGTTCCAAAAATAAATGGAGCTAATATTTACGTCACTGATTACTAAATACGATACGATGAAACTTGAACTGGAAAATCCTATGAGTAATCATGGCAATTAGCAGCTTGTTGGCTCTGCTTATAATAGATTTATGAGAAATGAACTAAAATGTTTTGGGGAATATTCTTGTTCTTAAATATTTTTGTATTTTGATGACCGATATTAAGATGGCGCGATGGCAGAAGCGTTAGCACCCGAAAAAGATGCTTAGCGCTGTTTCTTCCGGCTTTACTTTCTGAGTTAAAATTTCGCTGAAGTCGTCTCGCTGAAGTCGTCTCGCTGAAGTCGTCTTTGCCTTTCATACTTTCGGAGTCGATAAAATGAGTACCAGGTGAGCACTGGGGTTGATGTAATCGACGTAGCTCCTTCCCCGAAATTGCTGACCTTGCGCCAAAATGTGGAACCAATATTTAGTGATGTTCTGAATCAAAATAGCGCCGATGTCAACTTTCTCTTCGAAATAAAGCAGTACTCCGTTACTGGGATCAGTTTAATCAATTAGCCCCGTTAGATGAATTACTGGCCACCTGCCTCAATCAAAAATTATTTGGATGTTCTGAATTCGCATCCAATAGAAACCAACTATACTTTTCAGATCTCCAAGGTCGATGAACTAACATACTGATCAAGAACAAGGTTGATTTAAGGAGCTAATATCACCTCCAAATTACTGGGTCTATGTTTAAATTCGAAATTATTTAAGTGTATGGATAAAGTGAATGGCAGAGTGTCTCACAAAATACCTCGAATTACTGGCCGCGTGCCTCAATTTGGATGTTCTGAATTCGCATCCTATAGAAACCAACTATACATTTCAGATCTCCAAGGTCGATGAACTAAAATGTCGGTCAAGAACAAGGTTGATTTAAGGAGCTAATATCACCTCCAAATTACTGGGTCTATGTTTAAATTCGAAATTATTTAAGTGTATGGATAAAGTGAATGGCAGAGTGCCTCACAAAATACCTCGTAATTATTTCATCCGGCTTTTTATATTGTAAGTTTGAATCCCGCCGAAATCACGTGGCGGCAAAAGTTTGAAAGAAAGAGATTTATTGTTTCAGATATTGGAGGACTATTCAAAATGGCTTCTGTATTCTCATCTTTGACGGTCGGCCAGCAAGAGAAGATGCTGGGAATTGGGTAAATTTGAAGATGAAACTTGTTCGCAGTAAACAGATCCCAATACTAAACACTATAGCTTGACCGAGAACAGTAAGAACATGAATAGCAACACGAATAATGATAAAGTAACAATATAAACAACGTAAGCAATAACAACAGCTATAGCATCAATAATAACAGTAGAGGCTGGTTTCAGCTGGAAAACCACTGCCGTCGCCCATAAAATCAAAAGCGGAGAGAGGAATTCATTGCTACCGCTCTCACCCGGGAAAGAACAAACTGCAGAAGTGCTAATGGAACAACTATTGTCATAACAGTAATAAGCAGTGAAAGTATCAGCAACAATAAAGGTAACGGCTGTGATAGAGGTGGAAGCACGTCATTTGCCGGTGTTATAAATTTTTTTGATTTAGTGCCACTGTCCGCCTCACATAAAGTCAGTATCTGGATGAAGTAGGCCGACATATCAACAGATCATCAAAATAGTATATAAACATGATAAAATGTTATTCTCGCAACACTAGAGCCGCTCTTTGGCTAAACAGAAAATATAACTGGGATAGAGATGCACATTAAGAGACATAAACAGATGAATATTGCCTGAGTTCGCTGAAATTTGCTTGAGAAGCTTTTGGCAAGACGCAGAGTCTGTCACAAGTGCCCACCAGTTTGGTTCATATGAGTCACTTTCCTCTAGGAAACCTTGGCCCAGGAGCACTCTACCATCCTATGTCGAAATGAGAAATTTACACAGAAACCATTTTACGTAGGATGGAGAGTGAGCAGTGTAAATTTTGACAATATACCACCATAATTGGACATCTGGTGGGTAGCAAAATACGTTGCATTGGAAGCGTCTAGCATCCTGTAATACGAAAAGATTTCAAAAACAGAATAGGATTGCAATTGAATTAGAGATCTTGATAAAGATGAAACTTGAGACGAAGGCCAAGTTCCCCGATGTACGAGATCTTGGGAAGGCAGCAACTGTAGGTAACAGGGGAGAGTAGAAAACCTAGATGCTTCAAATGTGGAAACACTGACTACCTGACAGCCTTCTCTTGCACCAACAACAGGAAGTGACATCTGAAAGTTGTTTACCACTGCAAGCACCAACAGCAAAAATAAGCATAAGCAAGTACAACACCGTCACCGACCTCAATACCAACAACAACAACGTGTAACTTCATCAACATTGATTAAGCATGAGCAGCAAGGCTGAAAGCAACACTACAACAACGTCAACACACCTTAACGGCTCCCACATCACTGGTTATATAGGCAACAATAGCTACAGTATACCCCGAAGCAACAGTAAAGAGATCAAAAGGACAAAACCCACATGAATTTTGGTATTTGTTCCGGCTTTTACGTTCTGAGTTCAAATTCTACCGATGGTGACTGTGTCTTTCATCCCTTTGGGGCTGATTAGATGAAGTACAAGTCAAGTAGTGGAGTCGATTTAATGGACTGCATCCTTCCATTTATATTTCAGGCCTTCTATATAAAGGAATTTTAACCTGAACAATAGTCCAAAACCAAAACGGCTTCTCTACTCAGGGCTTGTATAAATTATTGAAGGTCAGCTTTTGCATCAAAGAGAACATCTGTCATTACTCAAAGTAAAAGATATTCGTACCTGTAAAATTAGCTATCGAAGTAAACTTCAGGTACAGTGTATTTGTCAATGTACAAGGTGTGTCGAATGACCCCCACGATATCACCGAAGTTTTACAGCTCTAGAGACTTCCAAACATATCTAGAATAAAACATCGTATACGAAACAAACTCGGTGTCATTTCATTTGAGACTTGAAAGGATTTAAGGGATAGTATTTCTACAGGCTCATACATGTAAAACGTATAAATTTCGGTGTCTACAGTATAATTGGGAATACAGTAAAAGAGGGAATACAAAAGAGTGACAGAGAGAGAGAGGAGAAATGGAAAGAAAGGAAGAGACGTAAACAAGAGACTATGGCACTACAACCAGCCAGGAAAAGTCTTCGCTACATTTGCGGTACCTGCCAGAGGGAGTGTTTGTCCAGGATAGGACTACACAGCCACAGCAGGAAATGTATCAGGACATGAAATATAAAAGCCGGACTAGACTACAAAAAAAAAAAAAAGTAAACATGCGCAACTCCATTGTCTCCCGAGACAGAAAGGATGCCAATACAATACAGTATAATTGATTATTCTGTATATGACTGACATTTATTTTAATTATACTAAAAGGAACTAATTAACTACAGTGAGTAAATAAAAATAACTTATATGACAAGACATGACCATGCTCTACTACTGTTTCAATAATATTAATAATCGTTTCTAATATAGGCACAAGGTCACTAATTTGGTTGAGTGGGTGGCGGTGATTGTACTATTCAAGATCTCGAAAGACGTATGATCGGAGATAGTAATGAAATTAAAGTAGTGGCAAACGAAAATAAAAACAAACCGACGCATCTCTGTGCGTGTGTGTAAGTTTAAGTCTTTTGGCAACTGGAGATAAGGTCGGGCAATTGTCGTGCTGATGAAGGTTATTGTGTCAGAAACATGTGTCTACAACTATCCTCTTATCTCTAGGCAACAAGCCTATCTCTCTCTCTCTTTCCTTAAGCGCATTTCAGTTTTGCAAAATTTTTGAATCTTGAGATTATCTGGCCTTCTCAAGTGGAGCTAGTCATAATTGCTACTTGGTAATTATGATACATTCTCTAGAGGTGGAGAGAATTTTAATAAATCAAGAATCTTTGTTGTTTGGTATTTGACACGCCTGTATCTATCAATCAATCAATCTATCTATCTATCTATCTATCTATCTATCTATCTATCTATCTATCTATCTATCTATCTATCTATCTATCTATCTATCTATCTATCTATCTATCTATCTATCTATCTATCTATTATCAATCTATGTTTCTTTATTAGCCACACAGGGCTGCACACAGATAGAACAAATTACAAGGTAGAGCTTTTCTTTTGAAGGTTTAAAAAAAAAAAAAAAAAAATGATAAAATAACAAATAAAATAAAATAAAAAAGGGGGGTCGATCAAAAGGGATCGTAAAAGGAGAGAAAGAGGACAAAAAAGGGTGGGGTTTAAAAAAAAAAGGGGGAGAGGAAAAAAATTGATCAATAGGGATCGTTATCACAGAAATGTCAATATGAAGTGTAAAGGGGAGGACAGGTGAGGTTTACCCGTGGAAAGAAAAGCCTACGGAAAAGACCACGGTAACCTCGGTCAATGAAGTCACATGTTATATTTCTTTTTTTTTTTTTTTTTGCAAATAAGCAACTCTCTGTATTAATTTTTACGGTTCATAGAATCATAGTCAAGGTGGCTTCGTCATTCATACGTGCCATCCTTGCTACATTCACCCATCTTTTTTTAAAACATTCACTAGACAAAACTTGCCTCTCTACTCTCACTTTTTTCTTCAAGTGATACTTGAAGAAGTTGATGAGAGATTGACCAGAGAGGAAAGTGTTTGTCTCTAATCCTTTCAGACGCGTCCACCAGATACATTCTTTCGCCATAGCCACAAGTATGATAAAAATAGCTCTTCCTTCCAGTTTGAAGGAAGGAGGCGTGACGATATTAACGATAGACTCGGCTGATAAACCGACACGTCCCACACGTGACAGCAGTCGTTCGACATAAGCCCACAGGTGGGAAATTGCTGGACACTGCACGATTGCGTGCAGAGCGGTTTCGTCGCTCAATCTATGTATGTATGTATGTATGTATGTATGTATGTATGTATGTATGTATGTATGTATGTATCTATCTATCTATCTATCTATCTATCTACCTATCTATCTATCTATCTATCTCTCTCTCTATCTATCTATCTATCTATCTATCTATCTATCTATCTATCTATCTATCTATCTATCTATCTATCTATCTATCTACATGTATGTGTGTGAATGTGAGTGTGTGAGTAATTGAAACTGAATGTTTATCTCACGAGATTAGACTTTTGCCACTGCGGTCTTCAGCATGTATATGTGTTTATGCACAAAAAACATTCACGCAGCAGGTGACAGAGAGAACGAGTGAGAGAAAATAATAGAAACTAACAAGCGAACTCTTTGAGCTAATTCAATTCATTTACCAGTTAATAAATGTTTATGCTCAACTGAATGTTTCGTGTAACCTGGATGTGTACTCTATAATATCTGCTTGTAATTTGAAATGCTCTTAGCCTCTCGCATTAATATCTTCTTAAATTCACAGATTGGTCTTCGAATATACAATTTACTTCAAACTAATTTATATAGTTCACTCTGTTGAAAACAACATTACATATCTGAATGGATAGTTAACCTCCTCTAGCTTTCCTACATGAATTTAGTTTGTAATATTGGATTGATAAGCATATTTTGTTTTAAAGTTTACGTACGGATATTAACTTGTCACAAATTACGTTGTTTTATGCGTTGCTTTATGTGCTGTTTCGGCTTTTTAGCTCTTGCTATTTTCCATTTGGTTATTTGAGTCGATGTTTAACGGCAATGTTTATTCATTGAAATTATAGGATTAACGGTTACGTTTATATATTCATGACAGCTAATTCAGAAATGGGGAAGATGGGGGAAGAGAAACGGTTCCTGCGTTAACAGAAAATGGTGAAAAGAGAGCTGGATTGTGGGTAGTGGCGTAGTTAGTATTTTTCTCAGTGGCTGGGGGTAAAGACAATTTTGTAGCTCTTACATTTTAATTAACAGGCATGATACACAAGAGAAAACTATAAGTCTTGACCTAATGCCCCATTCATCAGCTGTTAAGCATAAAGGGGTTGGGGGATTGCGGAGCCCACCACCTGCGAGACCTTGCATAACTTAAGCTAAGTTCATTCTGCAAGACCTTCTACTTCCAAAAATTTTGTCTTCTGGTTCCTTGCCGAATGTTTCTCACAACTTTACATAATCTTCCTTTCCACATTCTCTTCACAAAGATCACATTTGTTAGGGCCAACCTTGCAGAAATTTACCACATTAACATCCCGTTTAATCCCCTAATTCCTATTGTCTCAAGCTTTATGAAGACATACAGTTAGTGATCATGTGTGAAAATCACTCTGACTAACCTAATCAGAGAAGTTGACCAGCTATGATTATAAATTTCCCATCCTTCTCACTCAATGTGTTCCTTAGTTTGCAGAAAAAACAAAGCAGGAGTACACGAAACAGGAGTACGCAATACAATATTCCTTTAACTCCGCAAGGAAGAAATCAGAAATGTTGGTATGTTTCAAACAGCGTTCCCAAGCATTTTCAATGGGTTTTTGTTTTTACGATATTAACTCAAATCTTTAATTCTCTGAACATATTCAGGCGCAGGAGTGGCTGTGTGGTAAGTAGCTTGCTAACCAACCACATGGTTCCGGGTTCAGTCCCACTGCGTGGCATCTTGGGCAAGTGTATTCTGCTATAGCCCCGGGCCGACCAATGCCTTGTGAGTGGATTTGGTAGACGGAAACTGAAAGAAGCCTGTCGTATATATGTATATATATATATATATGTGTGTGTGTGTCTGTGTTTGTCCCCCTAGCGTTGCTTGACAGCCGATGCTGGTGTGTTTATGTCCCCGTCACTTAGCGGTTCGGCAAAAGAGACCGATAAAATAAGTACTGGTCTTACAAAAGAATAAGTCCCGGGGTCGAGTTGCTCGATTAAAGGCGGTGCTCCAGCATGGCCGCAGTCAAATGACTGAAACAAGTAAATGAAAAAGAAACATGATTATGGATCATTGCATTTGTTCCCATATCTAGAAGCTACCCTTTCCAAGCACTTCAATTTCTCCTTCTCCATCTGTCTCTCTCACTCCTACTCCCACTCTCTTCCTCTCTCCCTTCTTCTCTCCCTCCCTTCCTCCATCTCTCTCTCTCTCTCTCTCCACCTATCTCTGCCACTGTGAATGCTCTACAATATGTATACTCCTTTACTCCTTTACTTGTTTCAGTCATTTGACTGCGGCCATGCTGGAGCACCGCCTTTAATCGAGCAACTCGACCCGGGGACTTATTCTTTTGTAAGCCCAGTACTTATTCTATCGGTCTCTTTTGCCGAACCGCTAAGTATCGGGGACATAAACACACCAGCATCGGTTGTCAAGCAATGCTAGGGGACAAACACAGACACACAAACACACACGCATATATACATATATACGACGGGCTTCTTTCAGTTTCCGTCTACCAAATCCACTCACAAGTCATTGGTCGGCCCGGGGCTATAGTAGAAGACACTTGCCCAAGATGCCACGCAGTGGGACTGAACCCAGAACCATGTGGTTGGTTAGCAAGCTACTTACCACACAGCCACTCCTGCACCTATATATTTCACAAAGAGCAAATTTTCAGACTTTCAGTTACGTATTCATAAGAAAAACTTTTGGATGATAACTCAACCAGCTAGAAATAGCTGTCAAATCTTCTCCAACTGTGGTAGAAAAGTAGGCGACATGCTGAAAAAAACCCCCAAAACGAGATACATACGGTAGAGTAATATATCGTATTTTGTTCAATTAGATTTGAACTAGGGCGAAATATCAAGAACAACAAAATACGATTCAGTGAATCGTCAAAGATTTATTCACGATCACGCTTCAAGCTGCAGATTAGAGATATATACTTTCCTCTCTCTCTCTCTGTTTCTTTCTCTCTCTCTCACTCTTTGTTGTGCATGTGACTTTGCCATAGTTACGAGTTGATGCAATCCTTTTGAAGGAAACTGGGTTGACGGAAATTGTGTGGAAGCCTGTCGGATGTACTTGTATTGGTAATTAATTTAAAATTCCAGCCTCGTTACGCTGATTTGCCTTGTGAATCACACAAAGAGTCCGAATGTCGGCAGAATACTCAGCGACTTACACGCTAATTAAACGAATCTGATGTTCAGCCGATCGAACAATTGAAAAGCCGAAAGTAAAGGCGGATCCATTTTCCTTCTTAGCTTAACACGTTAAAATAACAAATGTTTTGGATCAAATCGCTAACAGAAATGAGCAGAACAGACGACACATTAATAGAATGACACGAGAAGTAACGGCCAGATTGTGAATTGTGTTTGTCTTTCAAGTTGTGAACTTTTGGCATATCATTTTTGTTCATTTGATGAAAAGCATAAAAAAGATATGTTACGAAAACATGGTGTCATAAGGAAGCATATGTATACTTATTTGTATATGCGTATGAGTGTATATATCTAAGTGTGTTTGTGTACGTATATATATATATATATTTTATTCATATATATGTATATATAATATATATACATATTTTTTTATGATTTATTACCAATGGTTGGCATGCATAAATAAATTCATAACACACAACATTTATATGAAATGTAAGAGTGCATAAAATATTGGTTTGGGTTCTAACTGGCCTATTTAGTATGTAAGGAGTCCTGTCAATGGTCTCCTCTCTGTGTGTAAAAATACTTTATGCACTTTATATTTTTGAGAAAGTATATGTATATATATGTATATGTACATGTGTGTATGTATATATATATATATATGTATATGTACATGTGTGTATGTATATGTATATATATGGATAAATGTATACATACATACATACATACATACATACACACACACACATACACACACACACACACATATATATATATATATATATATATATATATATATATTCTTTGCTACCAGTGGTCTAGCGAGAAGAAGAAACTAGTCAATAGACTAAATATTATTCATTTAAAAAATGCACTGTATTTTTATATATATTATATATATATATATATATTTTTCTCTAGTTTCAGCTCAGAGCTGCGGCCATGCTGATGCGCCGCCGTTTTGCGCTACACTGTTATTACGAAGAACCTCGTCTAATATGTGGCACTTGGTGAAGAATGGAGTTTGATATAGCTACTCTCATTTGCACCTCTTGCCGTGAGGTAGGTTCATCTGGGACTCTCGACAGGAAGATGTCCAGCTTTGATTTAAAAACTGCTACATCTACTTTCTGCAAGTTCCTCAGACTCTTTGGGAGAATATTAAAAAGCTGTGGGCCCTTGAAACCCAGGCTGTTGCAGAAGCTGGTCCTGAAGCGTGATGGCATTGCTAGGATTTTTGGAACTATGCAGTGTCGTCCCGTTCTAGCATTGGTGTAGCTTACAATGCCAACATTTGGCACAATTCCTTCCAGGATCTTCCAGACATATATTACTGCATACCTCTCCTGTCTTCTCTCCAGGGAGTAGAGTCTTAGCTGTTTCAACCTTTCCCAGTAGCAGAGCTGTTGCAAAGAGACGATCTTCTTTGTTAATCTTCTCTGGATTGCTTCAAGGTCCGCTGTTAATTTCACACTGGTGGGTGACCATAGCTGTGAGCAGTAATCCAGGCGGCTGAGGACGAATGTCCGCCAGAGGACCATCATGGTTTCCTTATCTCTGGTTCTGAATGTTCTAAGGATCCTCCCAGCCAGTCGTCTGCACTTTTTCGCCATCCTGGTAATGTGCACTTGGAAAGAGGTGTCATCACTCATGTCGATACCCAGGTCCCTCACAGAATTAGGCTCTGGGATTGAAATTCCCTGTGGACCGGTGTATCCTGTAAGTTTAATATTCAGTTTTGGATGCTGGTAGCGCAGGGCCTGGAATTTTTCAGCATTAAACAGCATATTATTATCCTCAGCCCATCTGTAGATTGAGTCCAACTCCTGCTGCAGGTGTGCAAAATCGCTGGGGTTCTGTATTTTCTGCGAGACTTTCGTATCGTCTGCATAGCTGGCCAGAGTGGCTATATATAAAATATATATATATATATATATATAATATATTATATAATATATATATATATATATATATATATATATATAAAATATATATAAAAATACACTGCATTTTTATATGAATAATATTTAGTCTATTGACTAGTTTCTTCTTCTCGCTAGACCACTGGTAGCAAAGAATTTTTTTACATTTTTTTGCTACCTCAAGATTTATTAATTAATTAAAACACACACACACACACACACACACACACACACACACACAGACACACAGACACACAGACACAGACACACACACACACACACACACACACACACACACATATATATATATATATATATATATATGCATATATATATATATATATATGTATGTATGTCTGTATATCTACGTATGTATATATGTATATGTATGTATATATATGTATGTATGCGTATGTGTATATTTATGTATGTATATATATATGTATATATATATATATATATATATAGTAGAAATATGTTGCAAAAAGAAAATATAAAATACACGTGGAATTGTAAGGGGAAATAAGAAAAATCAACGAAAATGCACATTGCAAATAAAAAAAGAAGAGGCTTTTTATGAAAGGTAATGACATATATATACATTTTGATGGACTGAGGTAGTAATAAAGTCATAAAAGTCATTATTATGAGATGATTAAAAAGTCAGAAAGCAAAGCAACAATGGTTTCGTCATAAGCTATTCATTGCTTTGAATAAACACCGGCTAATGAACGGCGTCAGGTCTAATAGTTCCTGAGTAAAAATATTATTTGTAAGGGAGGTAAGTAGTTCTGGATTTAGTGCAGTTGTGTTAGATATAGAACTGTAATGTGAATGGTGTAGGGAGTGTATAGGGGTTAGTGGTGTACTGTATCAAGTTGTGTGTTCATATTTAGTTGGGCAAGATATTTATTGATGAAAATTGCCTCTTTATTCAACCTTTGTTGCATTGTGGTGTTCTGTGAACAATGATGGAAGGTGAAGATTTGGAAATTAGGATTAAGATTCCTGGCACACCTCTCTATGTGTTTACTAACCTGTAACTGTCTGTATTGTGGGTGGCGGATTTGCTCTTTGTGGATGGTGGTTCTTCGACGGAGTGATATTCCTGTTTGTCCAATATAGTGGTTACCACATCCTAAGCATGTCATGACATAGATTAGATTTTCCCAGGCGCAGGTAAAATTTGATTTGATCTTAAATATTTCTCCTTGTCTGAAGTGAAATTCTGAACCCTCCAAAATGTGGTGGCATGTTCCACAGTTAGGACGACCACATGTTTTCAGTTTTGGCTCTGTTGTTAGTGGATATAGTCTTGTGCTGGTTAATATTTCTTTCAGTGACTTCGGTTGCTTTTTATAATTTTGTATGAGCTTAAAATTTCGTTCATTATTTTGTCTGCTGTGAGGATGGGAAGATTTGGGGTGATAATGTTGAAGGCTTCGTTGTTTCTAGGGTTATGTGTGAAAATGTACGGGAGTATTTTAAAGTCTGGTTTAGCATTTCGGCTAGTTTTCCTTGATATTTGTATATCTATTCCTTAGCTCTTTTAATGCCTTCATTTATTAATGAGATTGGGTAATGTCTTTTAGTTAGTGTTGATCTAAGTTCATGGAGTCTTTGTTCACGAGTATATGTATCCGAAACTATGGTACAGATTCTTTTCGCTAGATTAAAATGTATATTAATTTCTATGTGTTTGGGGGTGGCAAAGATGTCTGTTTCTATGTCGTTGGTAACTATTTTAATTAACATGTCTAGAAAAGGGAGTTGTTTACTATTGTGTTCCATAGTGAATTGTATATTGCTATGTATGTTGTAAAGCATTATTTTGAAATCAAGGAGTTTGTCCATGCTGTCTTTCCAAAGTATAAAGCAATCATCCAAATATCTCTTCCAGTTCTCTTTTAAGTAGCAATTAAAAGAGGCGCCATATTTTTCTAGTGATTATTGGTATAACTATAAGTTCTAAGTAACCCATTACAAGGTTTGCAATCACTGGAGCAGCTCTGGTTCCCATTGCAATTCCACATTTTTGTCGATAGTAAGTTGTATCGAACATGAAATAATTGTTCAGCAAGATGAATTTGAGTGCTTCGATTATAACACTGTGGTTAATGCGTCCTGGGATCTCTTCTGGGTATTTTTCTAGCCAGAATGTAATTGCTTCTATACCATAGTCGCGTGAGATATTGGTGTACAGATTCACCACATCGAACGATACCAGCAGGGTTCCTTCCTTTACTGTCTTCGGGAGGTGGTTCAGCATGTCTAGGTCATCCCTGATAAAGCTTTTCACATATTTTAAAAAAGGTTTGAGTAATATGTCGAGGAAGTTGCTCAAACGGTGGGTTTCACAAGAAGGGCCAGCTATGATGGATCTGAGTTTGAGGTCAGTACTCTCTATCTAAAGATATATATATATATCATAAACATTTATATTATTAAAAATGTGTGCATTGGCTCACATATGTGAAGGTGTGTATATGTATGTATTAGTATATATATGTCTGTATATGTATATATGTACGTGTGGATATCTAAGTGCACGTCTGAGCGTGAGTGAATATGTGTCGATATGTCTATGTATGTGAGTGAATGAATACGTGTGGTATACGTGAAGATACACCGTGATTACCTTGTTATATTTGTTGTTTTATGACTCGTTGTTCGTATATGGGACATTTCGTTTGTGTTTGTATTACTTGGGTTTTTGTTTTATGTATTTAAATGGTTTTTCCGCAGTCCGTATCATTTGTTCCGCAGTCTTTAAAATAATTTGGTCGGAAAAAAATATGAATTCTGTAGACAAGATCAGAACAGTACTTGAGGAGTTTTTTCGTTACGGACAAGTAAATTTTGGAAAGGGGCTTTGCAAGTCTACCAGACAGATGGAAGTGTATTGTAGAAAATGAATTGAAGGAGAGTATATTTTAGATTAAAAAAGAACTTTATCTTAATTTTGGAAAATAAAAACCGCATTATTTATAGGATGACTACATATATATACATATATAAATACATGCATGCATACATACGTACACACAAACACACACACATATATATATATATACATATGCAAACAATACACGTATGTATGTGTGTGTATGTAATTACAGATATATGATAGAATGCGGATGAAAATATTTTATTTTAAAGAAATAATAGATAGGAATCTTTCATGTTTTAAATAGTTTTTACAATGAGGTCCCTAAACATGCGAAACAATATAAGCTGAGCACATATAGTTAAACTTTCTCTACATTTAAGAACGTACAAGTAAACCTTCCGCCTTGCTGCTTAGGACACATACTTTTGTGCATATTTTTATATTCAGATCGTTTTCTAATTTGAAAATAGAAGAATGTAGCGACATTTGAAATCAGTTTGAAGGAAAAAAATAGTTGCCACACATTTTGTAGTAATAAAAAAAAAAACACCAGCATTTAATTGGTAAATCTCATTGATTTGTCTTTTGCAATCTATACGGGTGGACAGAGGGTTGAAAACATAAGAATGAATTAGCTGTAGTTTGAAAACGCATGGCCCTATTTGATTGTGTGCCTGTTTGTGTGCGCGGGCAATGATGTCTCTGTTGGTAAATAGCTATGTAAGTGAATAAGCGTTTATACATATATGTAAAGCTATGAGGTAAGAAGATAATGAATTTTATTGGTTTCCTGCTCTGTTTATAGATTTTTGTTTTCCCGTCTTTATGAATACGTTATAAATGACTTGATACCGTGCAAGTGCCTGTTCATATCATACACTATTATACTTATATATTGTTCGACATGCTTTGACTATCGGTATCGCCTCAAAAACCTCAAATCGTATTTTCTCCAACTCCAGTGTGAGCGATGCATATACCTCCCTCCGTCCCTCCGTCCTTCCCTACCTACCTACCTACCTACCTACCTACCTACTTACATACATACCTACCTACCTACCTACATACATACATACATACACACATACATACATACATACATACATACATACATACATACATATATATATATACATACAGACACACACACGAACACACATATAAATAAATATATACATTTACACACATGTATATATGCGTATGTATTTATACATGTGTGTGTGTGTGTACATATACATACACACACACACATATATACAAGGTGTCCTCCCAAAATGTGTGGCACATTGAATGAGTATAAAGTCAGTGTTTATTAAAATCCGTTTCAGTTTCTAAAGTTAATAGACTCTACTGACAGAGTTGAAATCTTTATATATAAAAGAGAGGTTGTGTGCTGTCTATCTCCTACGATTTACATTCCTAACTACTCCCACATTTTGTGGTGCAGTTTACCAAAACCGGGTATCTTATAGTCGTGATTCATATCGAGCCCTTCTGGGTATTAGCGCGCGTCTACGATGAGTCTACGATTTAAAAAAAAACTTACCATCATTGTTTTCCATTTTAATGCATTTTTCGATATTATATAAGGGAAGTAACTCTCTAAAAATGTCTACAATGAGTCAACGATTAAAAAAAAAATTTACCATAATTTTCTTTCCATTTTTAATGCATTTTTTTGCTATTTTTTGGCTATAACTCTCTAAAAATGCTTATATAGTTATTTCCCTTACAAACCCGAGCAACGCCGGGCGATACTGCTAGTAATTTATAAAGATTTATAAAGGTTTATTTTCAAACTGATGACAGTTCTGGTTTATGCACTTCTGTTAACTCGAAAGAATGGAGGCATTAGTATCCAGAATAGGTTCCTACGGTATTTGTGTTCATTCTTGTTTTTGTACGGTAAACTTTATCGTTCACGTAATCCCAAATAAATAAAAAAAAAACCAGTCCACTGGTGTGAGATCTGGTAAACGTGGAGTTTCACCTAATCTGCTTTTTAGGCAAAATCTCATCAAATTAGAACCTTGCATTAATATGGTAATATAGGTGTGATCCATCTTGATGGGAATAAAGGATTATCACGTCAAGTTCGAGTTAATAAAATCAGTCGCATTACCGTAAAAAAGAATAGTGCAATTAATCCTTTTGATAACACGCTGCACCATACTGTAACATTTGGCAAATTTATGTAATGCTCCTTCGTAATAGGCAGATTCTCAAGTCCCAGTAGGTGCAACTGTAGTGTTTAATTGGACCATTTAATCAAAATGTTACCTTAGTCACTCTAAATAATCTTTGTTAGAAGTGTGCATTTTCTACATATTTTGCCAAGTACCATTCGCAAACCCCACCTCTTCGGTTCGTGTCATCTTCATTGATAGCATGAACTATTCTCGGAATGTAAACTTTTCCAATGACCTCGCTTCAAAGTCCGATGGATGCTTGTAATTACTTTCGCACGATTCGCTTGAAACACAGCTTTTCTTGAACGTTGACATTGCGTTTCTAGTACACATCCTTGCTTTGTGGTGCTTGGCGTTGACCAGGGTCTTCTGGAAAGTTCCTAGTGGACATTCTGGAAAATTCTATATGTCTCAAACTTATCTCTAATTCGATTATATTAAATTGTATAGATGAATCTGTGTGACACTCTCTCCTTATCTGTCTTTGTACGTTGACCGCATTTTCAAACTTCCAGTGGAATTTAGGTTAAATTTCGTTTGTTCAGTAATTAACCTGCCATTTTTCATTATTTGTAATGAATTAAACCTAGCAACAAATAAACATTGGGTGAGATATCAGCGGTTGAAATGTGTATGCATATTTCTGGGAACCTCTGTATATATCCAAAATAGATACAGATTCTAAAAATATGTATAACATATTATCGTGTTCTAACTTGCTATATTTATATACACCGGCACTGTAAGGCTCTAATATTCTCAGCTTTGCTTATTAAGTAATTTCCCTTACATATAACACTCTCTGAAATCTAATTCGATACCCAGAATGTTTATGAAAACGGGTCTCCATAGCAGCGAGATACACTGGAATTGGAAAATTATATATATTGAATATTGTTTCAGTGCTCCAATAATTATCCATTTATTTCTTGCTGAAAATTCTAGAACGATGAAAAAAAGACAGTAGAGGATAGCATACATACGTTTGTTATAATGAATACATATACATACACACACACACACACACCACACACACACATACACACACATATGTATGTATGTATGTATTTGTGCATGTATATGTGTATGTATGTATGTAATCATGTTTGCATGTATGTATATACATATGAATAAAAATGTATACAAACCCCACATTTATACCTACCACCCATGACCATGTATATATATATACATACACATACCTTATATATATTAAATTAGAGATAAAACCACTATTAGGCAAATCAAACAGTGAAAAACATAAACCAATACATAGAAATAAAATTAATATAATATACAAAATATATAAATAATAAAATTCAAAATTTAAATTATTTAAATTTAAAGTTAAAATTAGAAAAAATTATACTTATAAATTTTTATATATATATATATATGTATATATATATATATATTTTATTATCTTAATTTTTATTATTATTTTAATTTTTTTTATAAATATAGCTATCAAAAAGTATTAAAAAGTTGAATATAAGATAAAGAGTAAAACCACTACGATTGTTTCATGCCCATAACCTAATTCGAATAACAATAATTTAAATTCAATTAATAATTCGAATTATGGTTATAGTCAATCTTCAGGTTAATGATAATATTTAAATAAATAATCAAAAATATTTAAACAATATTTTTTAATAAATAAATAAAATAATAATTTTTCTTATAAGAAACTCTATTATCAAACTAGAAACTTTAACGATTATGATTATGTCATACAATCGATTATAATGTTAAATATTAATTTTTAAGTATTAATTTTTAAGGTAAGAAACCCACAAATAATCTAATCTCAGTTATAGTCAATATCTAATTACATGAATACTTTACAAAAAAAATTACTATTCATGTTATTAAATATAATTTCAAGTGAAATAATTATATAATATTTGAATAATAACTAAATTATCAATGAAAATATATAAATGTATATAGATATAAGAATTAAGATCTAAAATTATCTCTATCAATAAATATATATGCACGTATAATAAAGACCTAATAAATTAATTATTCATTATTACTTATAAAAATATTAAAAGATTAAAGATGAAATAGCTAATTGTAAACAAACAAACAAACAATCTTAAAAGAACGCTATAACTAATTAACGATCCATATATCTCGTTGGCTAACTAATAACTTTCAAATATGGTATAGTTAAGAAACTAAAATGAAATAATAAAATACTTAATGAAATATTCAATCCGTAGTTATATAGTATCAAATAAATACTACGAATATATTTATCAATGGAAAAAATATTATCAATTTAAAAAAACAATATATAAGTTAAAATAACAATTATGAAAAATTTAAAATAACTATCAACAAATATAGTTATTTAGGACTAAAATTAATGCTATCAATACATGTAATACATGAAACCTAACTTTAAAAAACTCGTATAACTGTTAACGATCTATGTATCTCTTTGGCTAAGTAAAGTCTTACGAATAAACGTAAAGTTAAAATCTAATAATTATATAGAAACAACTACGATAACTAGATCATTACATAACCATCAGTGTTTATATAAAATACAATATTATACAATAAGACTTATTAAAATATTTAAATTTAAAAATTTAAAAATCTTAAATATAAATATATACTTACCTTTGCGAGGTTTTGTGACACAAGAGAGTTGGTTTATACAGAACGATGACCAGGAATTCTGTCGAAAACCATGCGTAACAGAAGAATGAACATTCAGTGCTTCTTAATAAAAAGAATTACAGTCCAGTAAACGGTAGGAAAATGCCAGCACAAATTTTGTGATTTTGTAATCAATCTTCCTTATAATTTGCTAACAGGTCCGAAATTTAAACCAAACACTGACCGAGAAGAATGGAAGATCATCAATTGTATCAAATAAGATCACAATATAGTTATTAAAGAAGCTGATAAAAGTTTAGCCGTAGTTATTATGAATTCGGAACAATAAATAAACACTGCACAAGCTTTTCGTCGTGACAACACTTACTATGAAAACTTCATAATTGCTAGCAATCCAAAATAAAGAAGACGCTCACTACCCTTATCGAACAGCTCCAAAAGGATTTAACGGAAGAGGACAAGGCCTATTTAACAAGATTTGAATGCAAAACCCCCAGTTTTTACTAACTCGCTAAAATCCGCAAGAACGAAACAATAAATGAAGCTTGTAGTAGGTCAACTTCATTGGTTATTAATATGCCACTTCTTAGAGCTCTCAAATTGAGATCAAATGTGGCAGGTCTGTCCTGTGAAA
Organism: Octopus sinensis; assembly: GCF_006345805.1. Classification (NCBI taxonomy): domain Eukaryota; kingdom Metazoa; phylum Mollusca; class Cephalopoda; order Octopoda; family Octopodidae; genus Octopus; species Octopus sinensis. The sequence goes on from NC_042998.1 coordinate 11,809,326, forward strand.
CCCGTAAACTCAGTAATTTCATTGACGTATTTCTGAAACCTACTCTTAAACATATACCATGCTTCACTAGAAATGACTTGGACATTTTAAACCATCTCCCGAGAAAAACCAGCATGGAATCTATTTTCAACTCATTCGATATAGTAAATATCTGCGGGGCGATTCTACACGAACATGGAATAGGAGTTATACAGCTCTGGTTGGAAAAAGTTCCAAATGACTTCCTGACCAAACTGGGAAAGAATTTATCAATAAATGATTAAAATTCATCCTCCAAAATAACATTTTTACTTTCAACTACAACACCCACAGAAAAATATCTGGAATTGCAATGATGACGAAGGTGGCTCCCACTTTTGCTAATATTGTCATGACATACTTAGAAGTTCAAATATACGAGTAAGCAGACTGAAACTTAGCGATAACTTCCATAAATATGTGCCAACTGGAAATGCTGCCTGGACGATTGTTTCATTCTGTGATCACATAATCTGGACCAACTCCTGGAGTTTAAAAACTTAATTAATAACGTAAACCACAGTGTTTAATTTAAACTAGAATACCGTAAAACACAGTTACTCTTTTTGGATAGCATCGAGGAACTTAATCTCTGTTTTGAAATGCAGCGGGTGTGGTAGAGATTACATAAGTCAAACCAGCTTGACCTTGAAGGTCAGAATGAAGGTACATAGACAAAAGATTCGTGATCCAAAATAGGAAGATTCCTGTAAGATCTAGTTCTGTGATCCGCGAACAAACATCCAAATGTTCCCTCTATATCAATGTTCCGGAAACAGTTCAGCCCAATTCAGATGGAATAAGGAGTATATGATTATCAGGAAATACAGACCACAACTAAATACCCTATAACAACACTCCAGAGTGAGAAATCTCAATTTATTTACTAAAAATAACTATAGATATAAATCAAAAGTTGAAGTAACGTGCTACTTCAGGGATTCGAAACCTCATATTCAAACTACGGTGCAACTACACCATGTACCTTCTGAAACACAAGTTGCTGACGTCACTCTAGATTTAACCAATTAAATATTTTACTGGTAAAAACCGAATCTTCAGGAAAAAAAAAAACATTCAACTGACCGAGACCATTGGCTTCTTAAGGGAATCAACCAACCGGAACACTGGACGACCGGTAGACGAAAACAAGTTACCAAGACCTTTGACAAAAGAGAATGACGTATGCAGAAAATCAACCAACCAGAGCACTGAAACTATGCAGTTCAATAACAAGTGACCAAAACAGTCGATAAACAAAGGATGTTACTTGGAAGACCGCTGGATTCCTGCGAAGTCAAAATCTGTGATCAGAATATCGTAAAATCAAGCGACGACATATTCAGACAGTCAGCCAAACAAAATAGTAGACCGCAGGCGGACAAAAGCAAATAATGTGATTTAATTTATAACTAACCAGAACTTGAAGTTATATCTTAAAAAATCTGTATATATCGAAAGCAATATCAAGATCTCACTGGCAAAACCAGCAACGAAGGATCTTCCTTCATGCACTATAACAGAAGTTGTAAAAATATTCTAACACTTTTAACACTTCAACATATCTAATTGTTAATATAACCCGTACTGAACTTACAATCATGTATGACTGTTATGGAACTCGTCGAAATTTGGACTTTATTATTATCTAACTGGGAAATTTATTATTCCGCACGCGTAAGCGAAAGCAGAGTATTGTAATCACTCGTTTTTTGTCTGTTTGTCGGTGTGTTTTCAAATTTACTGGAAAACAGCAGAACGGATTTTCACCAAATTTCGCAGAAATACTCATTGCGTGAGTGGCTAGATTTGATTCACCTGCCATTATTGAAAGACTTTCAAAGCACTTCTCAAATTCTACGCAATATTTTCTATAAGTACTTTTTGTTCACTTTCTTTTTCATATGAATCGAACCTCGTCTGCGTGAGTATAGATCATGGAACACCTATGCGCGTAGAAACGTGTGGGTAAATACATACATACATACATATATACATACATACATACATACATACATATGCGACTCTGTATGTGTGCATACGCATGCGCGTGTACAGTGATGGATTCGAAGATTTCGTTCATTTACGAGTTGATTTCTTAATTTCATCGGAGTATAAATGGTGTTACTTAAAAAAAAAAAAAATTAAAAAGAGTCGAACTTACAAATTTCCTGATAGGCAAGGTTTAATTCAGTTCAATTAAAAAGCATAGGTAAGCAACGCATTGTAAACCATAGTATAATTTACGGAAAAAATTTATCTGCGCGCAGGGTATGCATTACACATCCGATGCCTTTTTTCCTCCTTAGATATTGAAATTTGTATGAACATTTGCATTTTTAAAGCATGTTTTCTGTGTATAAACATTATCTCCATACACGCCCGATAATGTTTGCTTCTTTGACGTTCACTCTTGATATATAACCATTGATTTGCAGACCTCCTAGTTCTCTTTCGCCAAATACTAAGCTTTGTCCTTAGTTTGAACGACCTTATCTCCCTCTTTAGCTCTCCTTTTCTCTCACTCTTCCTCTCTTTTACTTTCCTTATCACTCACTTTCGTGATAAAGACTACTCGCAATCCTCTTTTACCCGTTCCTGATGGATTGCAACTAATTTCTGTATCTTCTTTTCAGGTTTCCTTAACATAAGTGCACACCTATATGATATCTCCGTCCTTCAGATAAACGTATTTGAATGCTTTCATATAGCGATATCCTTCCTACTCTTTTGCTAGGTGGTCATTTATCATTTATGATCGATCTGGTTTCCTAATGCATATATGTTCCTTTTGAGGAAAAACAAGGATATATTGAGACATATGTACTATTGTAAGGAATTGACTACGTAATAAAAGAAATACATATACACAGACCTGTACACACACAAGCACACACACGTACTTATAATTGTGTGTATATACAAACACACACACATATTTATAATTGTGTGTATATAAAACACACACACATACAGAGACACTCAGACACACACAAGCAGATACACACACACACACACAAGCAGATACACTCACACACAAAAAAAAAACAAAATATGCATACAAAGTTTCACATTTCAAAACAATACGCTTTCACGGAATTGGCACGATTTTATTGCACTGCTGGCATGTTTCAAGGAAATATTTTATGTTGTTAACTTTTATCCAAAACGTTTATGCAGAAATAAAAAACTCTGCCAGGCGTGTTCCGCCATTAAAATGGAACGTAAGAAAAGGTTATTGTTACGAAGTTTATTCAGTATCTCATAAATCGACAAAATGTTGGATTAAATACATTACAGTATTCATTCAGTCTCTCTCTCTCTCCCTCTCTCTTCCCCCTCTCTCTCTGTATATATATTATATATATATAATATATTTTTTCTCTCCTTTTTTCTGTGTACCTTTCTGTAGAAGAGCGTAGGCTCGAAACGTAAAAGACTTTTTCTATTCCTGAGCGTTATAATAATACATCTGTTTGTTTTGTACACCCCCTGTCTTCGTCTTTTGTTTTTTTCGTAAACTTTCCTTATAATATATATATATATGCCATGTTGATTCGCTAGCTTCTGCACGCATTTTTTTCTCTCCTTGTTTCTTTCCGTGTTTCTTTTCTGTGTATCTTTCTGTTTAAGAGCGTAGGCTCGAAACGTAAAAGACTTGTTTTAATTATTATCCTGAGCGCCATACTAATACAATTGTTTGTTTGTATTCCACCTGCCTTCGTCTTTTGTTTATTTTCATAAAGCTTCCCGTTATACATATATATATATATATATATATATATATACAGACAGACACGCACACACATGCACACACACACATATATATTGTTTTGCTTTAGGTACCGATTCTAAATCATGCTGGACTAGAATTTCCTTTTTATCCTCTCAGGATAGGTGGTGGCAGCGGTCGATCTTATGATCGAACCAAACGAACTGTATTTTCACTTGATCTTTAAAATACGATGTTATGTTTCAGCTCCATCTCCGACATTTGGAAATGACGCAACATTCGAACTCAGAAAAGATTCCGGACGGCAACCAGGTTAATAATTCTGAAATTACGCCGCCGTAGACCGAAGATGAAGTCAGAATGTTTAAAACGTAAACATTCAGCACAATGAGTCGGTAAAAGTAGCGCTAAAAATTCTACCCAGCACTCTAAGGACCCTATCAATCCGAAGCCCTCGCGCGACCATTTTCTCCCTTTTTCAGACGGTTTGTCTTGGATGATTTTATCTAACCAAAAGCGGTGACCTGGCAGAGTCATTAGCACACAGGACAAATTTTGCCGAGGTCGAATTTGCTTTCATTCCTTCCAGGTAGATAAAATAAGCATTGGGGTCGATGTATTCGACTTATTTCTGTTCCCAAAAAACGTCATGCCTCGCGCCTATAACAAAAAAGGATTATATCATGTAACCTGTCGTTCTCACTTTCTAAGATTGTTTTAAAAAAGATAGTCAACTGCTATATTTAACTGCTATTCCTTGCAGCTCGAGCGACCACGTGAAGGTTCGCTTGTTGACTTGATTTATAAATTTTTATATAAACATATGTAGTAGCTGTGAGTGACTGAGCATCTTTTCAGGCATAAAAAAGTAAACAGTTCGTGTCCAAATTTTTTGACAGTGCCCCTTTCTCCAATACGCACACACACACAAAACCCCAGCATATTTTTAAATTCTTGGTCTATAAAGCAATAGTGATTCTTTCATAATATTGCATGGCCACAGCTCATTAGCTGAAACTGGAAAATCAAATCAAAATCAAATCAAATACACATCTAGGTATCTAATTACTAGGTTAATTAGATATATTGCTGGAATCGAATATAGCAGGATAGTTGCATTATTACCAACCGTTTAGTTAGAATATTACAGAATTCTACTTCATGGGTTTGACATAGCATGGGGGATGACATGCCTTATGTAATGTCTTCATTCGTGATCCGAATAGAGGATAGTTAAGAAAGTTACTAGACTGGTCTCGCAGATAAGTTGATACTTAACTTTCTGAGCACTGATATTACAACAGGAAGAACTCTATGTGGTCTCACAATCTATGACAAAGAACGACTAAATGTCCATCATGTCACGTTCTACAGATATAAAAGTAAATTTACACACTGGGCAATGTAGTCCCATGTCTATCTATCTATCTCTCTATCTATCTATCTATCTATCTATCTATCTATCTATCTATCTATCTATCTATCTATCTATCTATCTATCTATCTATCTATCTATCTATCTGTCTATCTATCTATCTATCTATCTATCTATCTATCTATCTATCTATCTATCTATCTATCTATCTATCTGCATGTATATTGGGTTATGTATGTTATTGACCTTGACATTTGTCTCTTTCTAATAAATACTTTAATCTAATTGGTCAGTAAATTGAACCCACACTGCTTCTGTTGTTTCTTGAAAAGAGTTCACCTCTTTAGTTTTTCATTACATCATATATCTATATCTATCTATCTATCTATCTATCTATCTATCTATCTATCTATCTATCTATCTATCTCTCTCTCTCTCTCTCTCTCTCTCTCTCTCTCTCTATATATATATATATCTATATATATATATATATATATATATATATATATATATGGAATACATATGTGTGTGCCTTTTGTTTGGATGTAAATTAATTCACAATTATAACGTATAATTTGATTCAACAAATTTTGTGTTTGTGTCATTGATTTGCTAATATCAGTTTTTCTGTTTAGAATGATTTCAATATCAATTACGACTAAAAAGAACGCAATGTAATTTAGATCTTTATGTAGATAATTAAAATAAGTATCGCATATATTAATACATTTCAAGAATGGAAGAAGGTATAGAAGAAGGCGAGGCAGGCACAGGCTTGGCAGGCGCAGGCGTAGCAGACGTAGGCGTGGCTGTGATAAGAAGCTTGCTTCACAACTACATGATTCCGGGTTCAGTCCCACTGCGTAGTACCTTGGGCAAGCGTCTTCTACTATAGCCTCGGGCCGACCAAAGCCTTGTGAGTGGATTTGGTAGACGGAAACTGAAAGAAGACTGTCGTATATATATATATATATATATGCATTTGTGTATCTGTGTCTCTCCACCATCGCTTGGCAATCGATATTGGTGTGTTTATGTCCCTATAACTTAGCGGTTCTGCAAATCAGACCGATAGAATAAGTACTAGGCTTACAAAGAATAAGTCTTGGGCGTCGATTTCTTCGACTGAAACCCCCTAAGATGGTGCTCCAGCACGGCCACAGTCAAATGACTGAAGCAAGTAAAAGAATAAATGAATATATATAAAAGAAAAAAGCGAAAAAAGAGACACAAAAATGTATGAATTTTAAAGGGAGATAACGTGCTAATTCACAATGAGCAGAAAACCTGGTTCGTTTACTTGCTGCACATTATATCAATACGTATATCGTTAATCAGAGATACACTGGAACGCTATATTAAATGACATTCTCTTTAGTATATACATATAAACTTAAGTAATTATAAATACATTTCTCTGGGGATGCATATGAACAGCTGCAGAGAATGCAAATTTCCGGTCTGGAAACTAGAAATTTAGTACTACCTTATCTACTTAATTATGGTGTTAAAATAAGCATTTCGAATATTAAAGTGTTGCATTTTAACATCTTTTGATTTGGCAAACGTTTATGGGAACGAGTTAAGCTTCACAATCGGCTGAATTACAAGTACATGTTTTGAATTCCTTAGAAGTATCAGGTAAATTTTACTCTAAATCGGAAGGTAGAGAGTTGAAACATAATACTATAGATATCACTCCCACTTCTTTATTCATATTATTCTTAGAAGAAAACCCCCAAAAATTATTCAACTGATGATACAGCTCTTGGCTCTTAAAAACAGCAAAAACAAATCTACGAAATCTCCTTAACAAATTTTATGTATTGATTACAAATGAGTTGAGGCGGCAATCTGGCGGATTCATTAGAGCACCGGCTTGTATACTCTGGTAGTCATTCCCCACCTGTACAATCTGAATTCAAATTCCTGTCTAGATTGAATGTTGCATTTCCGCCTTCTCATTCGGTAATACGAGCTACAATTACGGACGATATCCCGTTTCTTCTCTCTCGGTATCAGCAAAGAGCAAATAAATGAGTACTAATGTAGCTTATTTATCCAACAAAAGTTGCTTTCATCGGGCTAAAAGTTTTTGCCAGAATTCATAGAGGCAGGCATCAACCAGCTTAGCATCTTAAGATGCCTTTTACAAATGGCTTCGCACATTTATTATATGAAAAAGAACAAGACTATTCGAGCAAGTTATAAAACGATATTTGATTATCCTATCAGAATAGGAGGGGATGCAAGTGCCTCATAGACCTGCTCAGACATCTGCAACTGTCTGACAGGTAGCGACTGAACTACACGAATGTACCAATGTGGACATGGACCAACCGCATCGGGTCGTCCAGATCATATTCAGGACAGTAGATAGGGATAGTGTAGGTTTTCAACAATTTTACATAGCCAGCTACATAGATCACAAATTTGTGACTTGTACCCTCGACTTAGATAGGAATCATAGGCAGGGTCCCGGTTACTGGAAGCTCAACGCGTCTTTCCCGGCTAAGGTGCTAGCGGAGAGGTTGGCGCTTGTCGTCGAGAAACTGGTCGACAAGGCGCAAACATGCACCGTGCCGGGCAGGAGTATCCATGACAACCTCCAACTGATGCGCTGCATCATAGACAGAATAGTTAAGGAACCTGGCACGAGTGGGGCGCTGATCAATTTGGATCAATTATAAGCCTTCGATAGGGACGGCCATCATTGCTTAGAGGCTGTCTTTAGGGCGGCTGGTTTCGGCCCCGTCTTCCGCGGTTGGATCGCTGCTTTATATAGCGGCATCCACTCGGTAGTTCGCGTAAATGATCATCTATCCAGACCATGCGACATCACGCGTTCGGTCCGTCAATGGCGCTCCCTATCGTCACTTCTGTATGTATCGACTCTACAACCACTAATGCGGAAGCGGACGACGCTGAGGCTGAGGGGCATCCCACGAGAACTGGGATGCGGGAGGAGCGTGGCTGCATACGCGGAAGACGTTACCGTCATAGTGTCGAGCCACAGACGTATCGATCTGGTCGGTGAGACACTAAAAGAATACGAAGTCAGTGGGCTTGTGGCTCGGCACCTGCAGAAGCAAGTGCATGCCATCTAACAGCGTCTCCCTTGTGATGGACTGGTTAAATTGCTCGGGGTCTGGTTCGGTCCGGACCTCCAAATAGAGATGAACTGGGACGAAATAACGAGCAGAGTGGCCACTCTCACCCAGCAATAGGCAAAGAAGCTATCTCTAAAAGGTCGGGTTGAAGTGGCAAATGCGTACATTGCATCCGTCATCTACTACCATCCGACCGTCGTGTTTTGTCTCGACCATACCATCACAAAACTGGAGTGCATACTCTTCCGATGGAAGGGAAACGTTCCGATGGTCAGGCGATCCATTTGCTGCCAGCATCCGCTAAATGGAGGGCTGCGCACACCGCGGTTAATGATGCGCTGACATGCGCTGAGACTGCAACATCTCCAGCATTTCATAGACGACGGTGAACAGGTGTGGCCGGCGTTTGTGAGACGCGCTTTACCGCACTTCGTCTTTTTAAGCGAACTGCTATCGAGGATAAAACAGAGACCGAGGCTGGGCGAATAGCACTGCAAGTGTCATCTTGCTCTCGAGCAACTCTGTGCGACTTCAATTCAATGAAGACGTTTTATAGAGGATTAGTGGAGAGGTGCCACGACGTTCTTGGGGAGACACTGGGCGTCGACGTGGAATACTTGACCCGCCTCTTCAGGACCACTATCTATTTATGTTAGCTAGCTCGCTCGAAATTGCATTTTTATTGCCGGATTCCAACCCACTGGGACACAACTCAGTGTTCTTGTAAAAATGCGTGGATAAGTCACCCAAGAAAACATTTTACTTGAAAAATAATACTTGCCGAACAATTTTCAACTAATTAAAATTTTGTTACTCCAAGTGTTTAGAACGATTTTACTGTTCATTTTCCAAAGCAAATTGTGGTAATTAGGGATTTTAATGAAAAGCTATATCAGAATAAACTAATGATTGCCCGTTTGCACATCTGAAGCGATTGATGTATATTTTTCATTGTTTAAAATAAATGAAAAAAGCGAGTGAGTAATCACGCACAACGAAATCCTCTATTATAATTTCATTCACAATTTAGATGCACAATAGGAATATAAATGATCACAAGGGTGTTATTGAAGGAAAGGAATAGCTAAAAGAAAAAAGAGAAAAGAAATTGCTTTTTAGAGATATTGTAGAGATATTTAGAGATATTGTAAGAGTTGTGCTTTGAGATTGGATCGATGCGGAATATATTAAGATATAATATATTCAAGTTGAGATCTGATTCTGAATTGCAGTGATTTTCTGGTAACAGGTAAAAAAAAAATTTTTTTTAATGTAAAAGAAATAAGATATAAGCGAAAGCAGGTACACTGGGAAGACAGTTTTATATTTGCTGGTTGCAATTTCACTGAAGCATGTATTTTTAACATAAAAAATAGAGTGGGGACAAATGAGAAAGGATTACCTATGCAGTTACGGTGAAAACATGAATTATAAAAATGTATGCATCACTGGATGTAGAAGGGCATGACATAAATTAGGAATGATGACATTACTATAATGCAACAATGGCTTTATGAATAAATAAGTTGCCTCGGAAACATACAGTGGAAGTAAAAATCGGATGCTCGCATCTTTCTCCAAATGGATAAATGTTCACATAATTCCTTCAATAGTCATAATAATAAGTCGCTCCCGTTGTGACCATGCCGCCATTTTTGCATGACATGTTGTGTCTGAACTTACACTATTCAATATGTCCCTTAATTTTTTTAAGACAAGAGGGTATAAATAAGAGAGATGTGGGGACTACTTCTAATAAACCGAAGAGTTACATATGTTTCCTCGTTGGTAATTTGTCTATGTTACTACACAGACTACAGTCATCTTCAAAATTGTTCCTACCCTTGATATCAGAAGATATCCAACTCAATTCATAAGACGCTTTGCATGAGAAAGAAGAGTTCCAGCTATAATAGTTCAGACAATGGTGACAGAAGACTTGAAAATGTAATCGTAAATGAGATTTGTGAGGTACCTTGTTGCGCCAGGACAAAAGGCTACAAGTTGGGAGAGGGCAAAGATCATCTTGAACAAAGTGAAGCATAATCCTAGAGTGATCTTTTACACAGAAGAGAAAACATTTCACCAAAGATAAGCACACACATAGACACAACAGGCGAGTTCTCGCTTCACACTCTCACAAGAGAGCCAACGATGTTATTTTCTGGTGCAAAACCACGCAAAGGTGATGATTTTTTGCCTGAGTAGTATTTGATAGCAAGAAGATACCATTGATCATACTTGCGAAGGCTGAGGGATTGACAGGAGTTAATTATGTTCAGGTTTTGAAAATTTTAAAGACCTGGATTCTTTCTGAATATTCTGAGGCAAGAGATGAGGGGAAACTCAACAACTTCACTAAGAACTTGACATTTACATTCCAGGAAGATGGAGCTCCTTGTCACACAAGTGTAGTGGCTCAAAAATCTCTCAGAGATGAGTTTGGGAGCAGGTTTTGTGATAAGGACTCTTGACCTCTTTCATCACCTGATTTGAATCCTTTAGACTTAAGTATTTGGAATTACCTAGTCAGAAAAGCCTGTGAGAATCCCCACAATAACCTGCAAACCCTCAAAAACACTATCCGTAGGATGTAGGAAGAGAACATTGATGAGGAATTCATTAAGAAAGCTTGTGATGCAGTCAGGGAGAGGGTTGAGGGGGGTCATTGACAAAAGAGGAGCAACTCCTAATGCCTAACATTTAGGATTGTGGTCACGATTGTCTCTGGCACTTGAAATAAGACTTTAAATATTCCTTTAAACATTGTTCCAATCCTTTCTGAGCATTCGATCCTGAGTTAAGGTTAATTATTTTTGAAAATGTCATTTTCGTCCATGATCAACTTCATCACGATTCTTCAGTTGACCTCGGAGTGTAATTCTTGCTCAAAGTACAGTCCAATAGTGTTAGAGAAACTTCTGATAATTCAATTAAGTTATCTTTAATCATTCCTGAGATGCAAACATTCGAAATTGAATCTAAAATTTGGACAATTTTTCTGGTACACCCGGTATATACTCACAAATTTATATAGTATGTTCCCTACATACCTTGCAGTCTCTACATTGGATGCTGCATATTCAATTGGATGCTGAACCATGACAGATCACTAAAGAAATACTTTATTGCATTATGTTACAACGATCAAATGAAGCAATCAATGTATTTTGGATAACGTGTAATAGAGTATGTCCTAAGGACGTTGTAGCTTCTGTCACACAATTTCCCATTTATTCCAGTTTCTATTTTCTATCAACGGTGATATGAGAAAGTGTTATTTGATTATAATTATGCACTTTATTTGTATTGCACATTGCACACTATGATGTACAAAATTTGAACTCCTTGGTTAAGGTATACATAAGAACATTTCATATATGTGTATATATATATATATATATATATATATATATATTGTTGGCATCCTTTTTGTCTTGGGAGACAATGGAGTTGCGCATAAAGTAGTCTAGTCCGGCTTTTACATATATAAATATATATATATATATATAGTAGTCTAGTCCGGCTTTTATATATATATATTATATATATATATATATATAGTTATATATATATATATAGTTATATATATATATATATATAAAGTAGTCTAGTCCGGCTTTTATATATATATATATATAATATATATAGTTATTTTTGATCATGTATATATTTATGTTGATGTTGTGAACTGTTAAAGAATTATTTCAATTACTTTTGCTCTAGCCCGAAATAATTAACAAAGATAATTAGTGAAACTTCTGCAAGAAAGTACTGCACCAATTTTATTTTGCGTAGCCTACCTGTCAAACATTTGCAGTCGTCCATGAACAAATTTTGACTGCCTTTAGTACAGGCAATATACGCCTACATCAAATGAAATGATTCAATTACTCGTCAATGAGAGTAAAGAAAAGCAATTAAGAAAATTAGAAGCCAGAAATTACCAAAATGTAAAAGTTAATGCTTTCACAACACAAAAGAGGAAGAAAATCAATACTAAAAATATACGTGAAAGAGAATGGTTTAAACAAAATTAGAACAGTTACAATAATTTGGCGTGTATATTCCACCGAGGTAGACTTTGCCTTTCATCCTTTTGAAGTCAATAAATTAAGTACCAGTTGCGTATTGGGGTCGATCTAATCGACTGGCTCCCTCCTCACCAGAAATTTCGAGCCTTGTGCCTAGAGCAGAAAAGAATATTTTGGTGTGTATCTATACAGTTTCTATCTCTTTATTTTTTCTAATAATTTTGGGTCAAACCAAATATCAAGTGATAGTTTTCTAATATGCCACGTAATATGATCGAACGCATAACATCGTGATAGCAAAAGGAACTTCATTGCCGTACGGCTATTCTGACGTCTTCAGGTAAATAGGTTAACCGCTATATCTTTTTACAGCTTGCTAGAGATTGCAGCTGCACTTTATTGAAATATCACTCATATTCTCCTGAAATGACACCTTACAAGGTTAAAAAGGAGATATTCGATAATGTGCTTGATAAATTCTAGGAAAATAAAATAGTTATGAAATTAATAGTTATCGCCATGCTAATACGGCAGTCTTATAAATATAAGACTAAAGCTGTCGCTGATTAGCTCCAAGAGGCCACCGCCTCAAGCTAGCTATTTGAAACATGCCTGCAGCTGTCTGAATGGCAGGATGAAGCGGCTGACCTCCCTTGTTCGAAGGTTTGTAATGGACGCAGGTTGTGTGTCAAATAGCTAGCTTGAGGCGGTGGCCTCTTGGAGCTAATCAGCGACAGCTTTAGTCTTATATTTATAAGACTGCCGTATTAGTATGGCGATAACTATTAATTTTCAGTAACGCTGCCGTAATCTCCTTTAGAGATACTTAGTAATTTTAATATTTCTATTATTAAAATAGTTATGGTTGGAACGCTTTGATTGTATATCTGCTTAATAAGGTCTTCCATGAAACGAAACTATGGACACACTGAATAATTGCTGCATATTTCTAATGGAGACCTACTTTGAGAGTCTGCAATAGGGAGAACTAATTGATACAAGTTTTGAAGAATTATAACTAGCGAGGTGAGAGCGCTAAGCAGTGAGATGTATAAATGCATTGTTATAACCAATTCGAATATGCTAAAAGCACGTTCACTGTGTTTTGTCATGGAGAAAATTTTTTGCTGTAGACATATGATGTAAATACCCCAATCAGCTCGCAGCGCCACCTATCCAGACTGTGAGATGCAAGCATTTCAGAAGAGTTATCTCCTCTTTAGTCACAAAAGCCGGACGGTGGCGCTGCAAGCTGATAAGAGAGACGATTTGTCTTATGTTTTTCCAGAGGGAGAAAGGTAATATTGACTTAGGCCGGAATCGATCTCAGGCTACAGAGAGCTGAAGGGAGGAATACAAAAATCGGATGCTTTCATGATGATGTCAGTTCGCCGCTTTACGCTTTGGACCTAACATGAAAAAGAATTAATACGGTGCACTTCACATATAGGTAAAGGCCGTGAAGAAACAAAGTATTTCACTATTATCAAATGCATTAGATTGTTAACATTGTTATTCATTGATATCATTGTTATACCTTGGTGTATGTAACAAAATTGCAGCGAACCGGCTTTATTCGGGAAGTAAAATCGTGTTGCGATGTGAACCTCTATAGTTCCTGAATTAAGAAATGATGGTTGTAATACTAGCAATTATACAGGCAATTCTGTAATACAGACCTAAGCTGTTGAAAAGTTATTTTTATAACACTGTTTCAATTTCTCTTCTTAGCTTCAAGTATATCGCTAATATCGTACTTATATGGATTATCAAATTATTAGGACATCAAACAAAGTGCCTTCAGTATAAGTTCAACTTCTACTGAAAAAAGATTGTTTTCCATCATTCTGGAGAACGATAAAATAAAGTACCTGTTATGTAATCGATTGATTCAAGATGTCTCACCGCAAATGCGAAACTTTGTGCCTATGTTAGAAATTAATACTATAGAACTTTGATAATTGCGTCTCATTCAGAAATCATGGGCTTCGTGTCGATCTAAAGTAGGGATTCTCAACGTTGGCGGTATCGCTCC
>NC_042998.1:11828630-11868630 GCF_006345805.1 Octopus sinensis
TTCTGATAGAGTTAAGCAGAGGATATATAAGTATCCTTCAAAATGTTATCCTGTCATGGAAAGGTATTCCTGGGGGATAAAGTCAGAAGCATCAAATCCAGCGTTGTTAATGATTACAAAGACAGACCAAAACAACGTCATGTTATTAACTTACCCTCTGTCTTTTAACAGGTTTTCCCCCTAAATGCTTCACAACCACCATAGAATGACGTGAAATAAAACTGGGGTAGATGCTTCTACAGGGTGAGTGACAATATGCATTGCCAGATATTGTAGTAAATCAGCTATTCTCGAGTTTCTTTAAGGCCAGAGAAAATCTTATTGATAGTTTACAAAACTGAAACGGGGTTCACAATAGATTATTTCATGTTTCGTGGGTTATCTTTTACTTTTTTCACTCATTGGAGTGAAATATATTAAAGACTGATACATATTCGATTGGTTTCTTTTTGCCGGAAATCTTTATTAGTAATCGAAAGTAAAATGGAAATCGATTGTAACTACCACTCTGTATAAATAAGTGATTTAGTTTTGAGTAATTTATGGCTAATTTCACTCATAGAAATGTGTATCTAGTATAGTAATTGCACCAAAGCGTCAAGAAGGAGACATGAGTTCGTGTCTTATTGTACGCTTAGATTTGATTATCTTTCAGATATGTCGATTCGGTTTGGCGTTTTCATAAATTTTACAACTAAACAGTATGGCTTCACTAAATAGGACTGTATCGAGGATCCGTCCACGTGGAGATAGAATGGAGACATTAGATGCATATGAATGATATGATTTTGTTAGTGTTTTAGTATTCCGAAAGTAAAAGATTGTTTACATTGTTGAACACCAATGAGAACACACCCCGAACGCATTGTTGCAAAGCGAACTTCCTAATTGCACAGCTATGTTTAGCTCCCAACAGCTATGTTTAATTCCACAACATTTCTTCCATATATGAACGTAAACAAAATGCAGAACGCAGATAAATAAGGCGGCAGAGTAACGTATTGTGTCATGGATGCCGAATGGTTTATCCAGCTAGATCAGCTTTTGTATATACAAACAATAATACCACCAAAAAGCAAATATGTCAGCCATTCTGCCAAGTTGAGATTCTGAGGAGAGAGAGGTGTTCACAAATGTATCATAAGTATTTTGCTTAAGATATCTTTGATCAAATTTCTGTCCCACCTATGAGACTCCCAGTTACATTTCCATTAATATTCTCCAATTTATCCAATATACAGCAAAGAAATGAAGAAGAAAATGAGGAATAACGATACACCAGAGAATTGCAATCGACTACAATCAGTAAGATATAAGCACTGTAAAATATCATAACTTTCATCAAAAGCACTTTTCTATAAAACAGTCTAGGCATTCTTTTTATTTAAGTGCCTTGGCTGCATAGAAATACATTATCCACCGAAGAACTGGACACTAGGTCTTGACTATATAGTAATTAACTCTCAATTCAATTTATTATTCCATTTAGCCTTCAATAACCAGCGATATTTCTTGTTATATTAAACATGTATATTCCTTCAATATCTTTCTATCATTTCTGGTTAATGCTCTCAAATGTCAGTAAATACTAACCTTGATTGCGAGCCAAGAAATCTTTTATCTATTGATCAGAGGCTTTGTCAGGGAAGAGATTTAGTTTTCAAGGACCTGATGCTTACTAGGGAATTAAATTCATTTAAAGATCAAAGAAAAAAAGTACGCATATCTCTTGGCAGCAATATTAATTATTAATATTAAAGCACGTTTAAATTGTAAGCGAAACTTGTAGTGGTAATGTGGATAATGATGATGGTGATGACGATGATGATGATACTGATAGTGTTGGTAGGGATGATTATGGTAATTGAAATGAACAAAGCTGCTACTGCTCCAGCTGCTTCACCTGCTGTTGCTACTGTTGCTATTGCTACTATTGTTGCTGCTGCTGATGATGATGACGATGACGATGATGATGAGGTTCAATGACATCAGTCATCTTTGATTGAGAGGCGCTCCATTACATTTATGTAGCTAATCCAGTCTCGAGGATAAGCATTAGCTAACTGAGACATTTTTTTCGATAGAACCTTATCAGGAAGTCGTTGTTCAAATTGTGAATGTGCTAGCCTTAATGATAAGTTTTTGAGGAGATAAATAGAACATATCAATCTTTCCGTGTGCTTTATTGATATGATTCATTTCTTTACCCCAACAAAGCCACACAAAAGAAGAGATAAATATAAAACAATGAAATCAATCCAATATATGACCGAACTGATATTTATTTTTCTTCACCTCTAAATGTTTGAAAAGCAAAGTTGACTTGAATTATATTTCAAGATAGAACAAAGGCGGATAATCTAAATAGCGGTATTAATATCATCTAATATGTTACCCTTACACCACTACATTATTGACATTATATATACATGAAGTGCTATCGTTACATTACATACTTGAGATCCCATTCTATTTTGGTTTCTCACTGATCAATAGATAACAAGATGAAGATAAAAGTTACTTCATCTAGTTATGATTATGCTGATATTATTGTTGAAATTTAAAATTTGGATTTCATGGATGTGATTCAAGTGACCAGAGAGAAGTTTCTTGGGGGTAATAAATATGAAATCAAAATTACTAATTTGTTTGAAAACTTTGTTATCTAGGTATTAAATACGATCTTTTTTTAGTTTACACTAGCAGAAATAGGCGCGTTCTGTAAGTTCTTGTATACTGTCACACACAGGTAGTGTCTTAAGACGTTTGGCCCATATTAATATTTAGCGTAGAAATTCAGCTCGCTACAGTGACTTATAATAATAATAAGAATAACTTAGCGATGCCACCTTCATGTAAAACAAGTTAAATTAGAGTTATAGGGAGCAATTAAGAATTAAGATGAAATGATGACGAGAAAATATTGATATTAATCAAGGATTAATATTATTCTAATTACTTCGGTCAAGTATAGGTAGCACCTTATAACATCACTAGTAAAACATGAAATGAGTATGCTCCGTGGAGAATAGTTTGTGGGTGCTTCGTTTGACTGAAGTCTCTTCTTTGGACAAGCTGTTGACCATGATCGGGATTATGGAGTTTGAGGTGTAACCATAAAGCGAAATGTTTCCAATTAGGAATGGAAATTGTATTAAGGATTCTGGAAGTTGATTTACTGTAGGCATATATTGGGAAAAAGTAAAACATAAATATGTGACGTTACATACACACTTGGTACTTTTAAGAAAAGCAAAGAAAATAAGAAGCAAAAGATATGACCACAATGGAATTTGAATTCAGGGTGGAAATAGCTCGTCCTTGAATATTTCCCACCAGTTTACTATGCAAATGGTAAAAATATCTGACCAAAAACTTTGCACTGAAAATCCGATATCGGTGTGGTGTGTGTGTGTGTGTGTGTGTGTGTGTGTGTGTGTGCCATGTCTCTTCTTGGAAAAGTAATATTTTAAGAATAAGTTAAATTATATTATCTCTACCGTTTTGCTATGTGACTTGTTGAAAAATTCATTATTAGAAATTTACAGTTTCATGGCAAGATAATTTAAAATGAAATATATTCAGTTCAAATTAGAAACCAGCTTTAAAATGGAATACATTAAAGATTTATATCTCTGCTTTGTTTGCAATGTCTTTTAGTTTTTTAGTGAACAGGAAATGAATTCACAAGACAGGAAATCAATGGAATTTATCAGTAACTAATCTTCTTACGTCATTTTTATTATTTTTACACAATTGCTGCTTCTATTTTCAAAACTGCACACAACATGTGATCTTCGCTTGATTCTCGAATGGATTCAAATGACCTATATATTCAATTTTTTGTTTTTGGTTAAACATAAATCGTCATTCTAATTCTAAAAGGTAAACGTACGATTGAAATGAATTTCAACGTAGTAAAAATAGCAAAATAAATCTGTGTAAATAAATAAGTATAGGTAGGGGTGCTTGTGTTAGTAACTAACAAGTTCTTATTTAAAGGATAATTATTTAATATAACAAAACTTTCTGCTCCCTCAAACACATTGTAAGCGAGGGTTATACTGAGAGTAATGCATGATTCTTTTCCTAACACATGTCGATCAAATTGCCTGTGTTTGTTGTTTAACTCTTCTTGTACAGTAACACTTATACCTGTTCTTCATTGAGTCTGTTACAAAGGAAGGGTTCAAGATGACATCTACGACAGGCTACAAGATCTGACACCATTGACTAGAACAGTAAGCACAGATGGTTGAAAACGTTATAGAAAGAGAAACCAGCACTGAAGACAAACCACAGAATAGGGGACCATCTGCAACCACTGACACAGATTCCCAGCGAGCGTTGCGAATTGGTTCGTGCCGAGAGACGAGTCACAAGCCGTGAGGTTGCTTCACGACTAGACTGTGATACAATGCCTTACAGAAGATAATGGAATACTTTTGGTGTCAGAGAGTGTTTGCAAGGTGGGTCCTTGGCAGCTGGTACCCGATTTACAGAGGGGAAGGTTGGAAGTCTTTTCTGATCTAGATGTATTTGAAATCAATGAAAACATATTTCCCCTACTCTAATTTGGTGACAGGGGATGAAACAGGGGCGTATTTCTTCTTCAAGACCTAAGAAATTCAAGAACCATCATGCAGCTCAAGAAACTATCATGGCTATTTTTAGTGTCATTCTCTTTGATTGTTTTGGACGTGCCTGTACTCATCGAGTAATGTACTGAGACATTAGAAAAAGCTTAATGAAACAAACAGAAGACGCCGAAGAGGAATCTGTAAACAATCCATATTTACTATGAAAAATTTCCGATATTCCCCCAAATTACCTGTCATATGATGAGTAGCACTCCAATAAATATATTTTATTAACTACATTAATAAAACAAATGCCATAACACATCCAACATTTACCAGCTATAATCCACTCACGTACAGTCATTTTCGGTATGTACACACCTGCTCTAATGCGTCTTCCACGCCTCAAAAGAACAACAGAACTGCTTTTCTTGATTACCGCTTAAATCACTTGTAATTTCGTCTGACTTTCGTCTACTGTCTCGTAATGGTATCTCTTAAGATTCAATTTCATTTTAAGAAAAATATCAAAGTGGCAAAATGAAAGGTCAGTCGAGTGCAAAGTGTGTAGAATAAGCAACTTTATTTCTTTGTCAAAACTTTAGTCATGTTGAGGGAGGTGGAAACGGGCGAGATGTAATAAGGTAACAATCAATAGCTGTTGCGTCACAATTCCAGTCGATTTTGTCGCTTATCTTCTCTACAGACTGCTTGCGAAATAAATTTTCAGTGAAAAATTACCTTGACATCGGAAAACAGAACAAAACGAGATAATACTTTCCGTTGTTTTGTGGACATGTCACACTTTCGTTGGCTTTGGTGATTGTGAGTGCTTCCATTGCTATGATTGCTATTTTGTCCCATGATCGGGTCATTGCTGTAAACTCAGATTATTAATTTAGATCATTAATAACTTTCCTACAAAGCCGTCTTTCATCAAGTACAAAATGCGGGAGATAGGTTCATTATGGATGAGTTCCCAAATTTTACCACATTTTCTGGCATTTTTTCTAGTGACCAGTGACTTTAAGTAGCTTCCCTTTTGAACTGTTACTCATTAAGTTTTGAAACCTTTGTGTCACAGAAACCCACACACACATAATATACATACATATATACATACATGTACACGCACACATGCGTTCACACACACATATTGTGCATGCTTTGTGTTCGATATTCAGATGTTCGTTTCTCTCTTTTTCAAACACTTCGTTCTTTTCCTAATACATGCTTATTTCTGAATTAAAATCCTTCATATTGTTTCATTTTATTTTCGTCAATGTGCATAGTATCGACAAGGCCAATGATATTTATTGCCCAGATATAGATTTTGTTTCCTAATCCTATTCATACGATCGTTACAGAACCAGTTCATAATCAATATATCTGCTTAGCAGAGGATATTTTCTTGTTCATTTTGAATGAAAAAAAAACACTAGAGCTATGATAACATTACCCAGAGTCTTGATAAAAGAAAAAAAACATCAAGATTCTAGATATAAGATTATTTTTTCGTCAATGTCAGCTTATATCGATATAGAAATAACATTTTTATAGTAGAAAACGTAATAAGTAAATTTAGCAAATTTAGATATGTTCTTATAACATGGGAAAATGTTTCGAGCAAAGCCATTCTCTGGATAATGGCAGAATAAAAACAAAATTTGTTCCCCTAAAATGTGCTTAGTACGAGACTTCATTACAGACATGCAGAAAACCTAGTAAAGTGTGGGAACTTTACAAGATGAAATCGTCTCGATGCATACTACTGCTAGCTTCTTAGTTGGATCTTTAACATCTTCCTTATATTTTAAATTACACGAATCTATGTTAAATTAAAGATTGTAAGGCATGATTTGAATGAGACTTCACTTTAAGGATTTGACAGACATTTACTATAACAATACTCCGTGCAAAACTAAAAATATGGTACTCTAGTCATAACACCAACTTGAACTTCTAACTTGTTGTCTGTTGATGTCTCTGGGTGGGACTTGGAGTCAAGTTGTACAAATACAAAGCAAAAGCCAACCATATAATAATAATAATAATAATAATAATAATAATAATAATAATAATAATAAAGATGATGATGATGATAATAATAATAATAATGATAATGATGATAATAATAATAATAATGATAATAATAATGATAATAATAATAATGATGATAATAATAATAATAATAATAATAATAATAATAATAATAATAATAATAATAATAATAATAATAATAATAATAATAATAATAATAATAATAATAATAATAATAATAATAATAATAATAAAAAATGAACGAACTATTGAGTTTGGTTTAATGGCCTACCAATGCATACTATGAGTTTCTTTGCCCTAGGAGTCGGGAAGACGCTCGGCAAGAAATGAAAGCAAATTTGAAAGAAGAAAAAAAAAATAGTAAAACAAATATTAATGATCATAATGATTCACATACAGACATGTATATACGTAGATATGTATGTATGTATGTATGTATGTATGTATGTATGTATGTATGTATGTATGTATGTATGTATGTATGTATGCATGCATGTATGTATGTATGTATGTATGTATATATGCATATATGTAGGTATGTATGTATGCATGTATGTATGCATGCATGTATGTACGTATGTATATATGTATGCATGTATGAATGTATGTCTATGTGTACTAATTCTACATATTTGGCTGCCTGTGTAAGCTTGAAATGTAGAGGTTAATCATTGTTGCTTACATAGAGTATTAACCTCATTTAAGATCGTGAGATTTGTCAATCTGACGAGGATATTTCAATATTCTTCATGGTTCTGTTCATTCATGAATTATGTTCAAGCGAAGATTTTAACCACTCCGTTATTGATTTCAGTGATCGATAATATATGGTTCTTTAAATGGATTTCGCAGACATACTGTTTCATACAAGCTCACCCATAAGCACATACGCATATACACACACATATATATATATATGTATATATACAGATTTACAGACAGAGAGCTACACTGACGCACAGATGCATATACATACAAATATATATACATATATATGTATATACACATATGATGAAATTTTAATCAATCTCTAATGGAAGAAAATGCAAACACAGAAACACAGACTCTCACAACACTATCACTCACACAGACACATATATGGATATTTTTTTCCTATCAGACATTGATTATAATTCCGTGAAGCCATGGAAACAAACATATTTGTTTACCTCTAATAAATGCTATTGTTTCAATATCGAGATCTGTAAATCAAGTGCTGCTCTCCGTAATGCATCAAATGAGACGCAGATTGAAGTTTTTTCACTTCACTGAAATCTATATTCTATTAAATTACAAAAGATTTTCGTTGTTCACTAAAGAGATTCTGAATAGCGTCCTTGAGAATTCCTGTCCACCGGAATGTAGTTTTAGATATTAATACCAGGAACAATAGTATAATAACGGACAGAATTCATCAAGCATTTCGAAGTGTCGTTTCGCTTTCTGAATTTAAATTCTACGAGAGTCGTTAATATAATTCCATTAATTATTGTTGCTATTTAGCCATAGATGAGCACTAATTGAGTTCACTTACGTATATCTAAAGACTTTACAGCCGTGACCTACCATCTTTATTCCTACTGCTTTCTGATTGAACAGTAACATCCAATACGTTGTTCTTTTACTTTAGGTTTTTCATTCTTCCAAGGATGATTGAAATAGTTTTGACGTACTAGACTCGATTCGATCGAGTGATTCTGACCTCCCAACAAATTGCTGAAACGAGGTCAGAATATCGCTGAATGAAAGCAGCCGTTTGAAAATCAGACTGATTTTTGTTTCAGTTATTTATATTTTTATTTTGCAGTTTTTTGTATATTTTTGGACATATAGCGATAATTAGAGAAAATAGATTTCTCTGAAAATATTATATTTGAATAAACTTCAAGAATAATGCATGAATAATAGGATAATTCAAAACATTATGGATTTCTTTTTAATAAATGTACATCAGGATTATGCTATCACTTCATTTCATTTTGCGTTCATTCTTTTAGCTAGTTTATAACAATTGTTTTCCTTGTCAGTTCTTTCTAATCTAGTATTGCTACATGTAAAATATAATGTATCCAAAATGTATCAGTTTCAGTTAAATTGTTATTAAAGATGTGAATGCACTAAAACAACACACTGATGCATTCTAATTAAACTAATAACTAAAAATAACTTTTTAAAAAATCGATAAGAAATGATATTCAAATTAAATGCGACCATTCTACATGTATTGATTTTAGTTTTGAGCTGAAGGTCGCACATACTTTAAAGATGGACTCTCTATAGTTGATGGAACTTTCCCAATATATAGCTAGTATTTATTGTAACTGACACCAGGAGCATATTGTAAATGACACCGCTCTGTAAAGATATGTTTACTGGAAACCATTTTGTCAAACATCTAATGTTTCAAACAATCACATGCTTTAACTCGCTATATATGAATCATAGCCTCAGGAAACAACAGAATACACAAAAAAGTATCTCTCCTAAATACAGCTTTGCAAGTGCTAGCAAAAATATTAAAGGCGTTGTTTGATAAAGTAAATTCACTAAGAAAGTGGCAAAAACTACTGTTCTGAGATAATAACTTCTGTGCTCTATATTTTGGGGTTTGAATAGCGTTCTGGATAAATTTATTCTTTCTATTCGGGTTGAAAAATAATATACTGAGGCTGAAAATAAAATTGCTCCGTTAATTGCACAAATGAAACCAATAGTTTATAGAACAAATTATAGAGAGAACAGTAAACTAACGGAACCTTCACCATATAAAAAAAAAATTAATACAGGAAATGCTTGCTTCCTCACAAAATGAACGCAGATTAATACCATCATAAAATATGAAAAGGATGAAGAAAATCACACATTTTTAAAACTGCAAATTGACAAACACTTTTACTCTTGAAAGTGAAACGAAATGTAACGATGATTAAAATAAAATAGTGAAAATGATGCAATAATGGACATGATTTCTAATTCATGGTTAAGAAGGAGACTCTGCATCTATGCATTTTTTTGAGATGGATTCCATTCCGCATCACTTGGAGCTAGTGTTGTCTACCTCATAATATTAAGTTGGGAAGTGCATTATGGTTGACATGTGAGACAACGTGTAGATTTGTCGTATATACGCTTGCATGTGTATGCACGTATGTAATTGTGTGTGATATACATATATATACATATATGTATATATATATATATACATATATATATATTACATACACATAAAAGGGATGTCCTGTAAGTGGAAATCCCTTTTATATGTATGTGCTAGACCACTGGTTTTAAATTGATATAAATTAAATTAATATTCATTTTATTCACCCTTATTATTTTATATATGTATATATATATATATAACAGCTGTAAGAAATTTAATGATTCTAACAATGTATATTATGTTTTTAATAATTACTTGTATTATTATCTTAAATGTATTGAATTTTATACTGTAAATATGTATGTTATTTTGGTTGTAGTTTTGATAATTAAATAAGACAACATTCTAATATCCTAAAGCTGATAATCCAACTAATGTGCTTCTCCATTTTCTTATTTGTAATATATATATATATATCCTCCTTATGGTTGAGTAGACGCTAGAATATGGAGAATGCTTTCTAATCTGGGTAAAATCATTACGAAGATAAAGAGCTGGCTACAAGCAATGTAGCTAGCTTAAACATGTAATAAAAGTAAAACAGATGCACAAACATGTATATATAAGATTATATATTTGATATAGTTTACAATAAATGTCATACAAACGTAGCCATAAATGTAACAATTAAAGTAGTTATTTACATCTGTTTCAAAAATTCAGCGACAGGTTGATGTAAGAATAGATTCGAAACCGAATATGCGTACTGATGTTGTATTACACATAAAACATAGAAAAAAATTATGAACACGTAACATGAAATCTATGCGAATCGAAGTTATAGCCTTTCTGCTACCTCATCCGAACTGTTTTTGCGAAGTGGTATCAAAATCAGACCTATCTGGTAGCGGACTGGTATTTGAGGTTATAGAAACACCAATAAAAGACGGAGGAAATGTGGGTTAGTGACGGTGAGTTAGAAATAGTGATAGTAAGAAAGAGTGTGGGATATCGAGCGACGAGAAATAAGAGAAGTGAAGAAGGGGGGGTAGAAGAGAGAAAAGTATGCAAAGTAAGAATTGATAGAGAAAAAGGAAACGAGAAGGAAACGCATTGAGCAAATAAAAGGTTATTAATAGTTACAAAGAATCAGACTAGCAGAGACTTGTCATAAATCAGAATTAGAAGACAAAACAAGGGCATGTTACCCTGCCGAGTTCGTTTAAAGACAAATGTAAAAGAAAGGAACATGTTGGGCTCCCCTTGCAACTGAGTGGCTAAAGACTCTTTGCCGGCTAAATACAGTATACCTCTCTGCGCCACTGATGTTACCCAAGAGAAAAGCAAAGGGGCCGATACAGCTTGGCACCAGTGTCGTTGCAACTTATTTCTACAGCTGAGTGAACTGGAGCAACATGAAATAGAGTGTCTTGCTGAAGAACAGAACATGACACACAACCTGGTCCGGGCATCGAACTCACTACCTCGTAATTGGGAGCTCTACACACACACACACACACACACATTGTACGTATGCATATACTCTTTTACTCTTTTACTTGTTTCAGTCATTTGACTGCGGCCATGCTGGAGCACCGCCTTTAGTCGAGCAAATCGACCCCGGGACTTATTCTTTGTACGCCCAGTACTTATTCTATCGGTCTCTTTTGCCGAACCGCTAAGTGACGGGGACGTAAACACACCAGCATCGGTTGTCAAGCAATGCTAGGGGGACAAACACACACACACAAACATATAAACACACACTTATATATATATACATATATACGACAGGCTTCTTTCAGTTTCCGTCTACCAAATCCACTCACAAGGCATTGGTCGGCCCGGGGCTATAGCAGAAGACACTTGCCCAAGATGCCACGCAGTGGGACTGAACCCGGAACCATGTGGTTGGTTAGCAAGCTACTTACCACACAGTCACACCTGCGCCTATATATGTCTTATATATGTCTATATAAATGATTATTAAAGCTGAATATCTCGTTGGACGTCATTGCGATTTTCAGCTGAGAACTGTTTGGTCGGTTATTCATATTTCTTGTGTATCTGACCTCGTGACTCCACGTGTTCATTTATTTGCCTTTCGTGTTTGCCGATTAAATGTTATTTTTTCTGCATTTGTCATTCGGTATTAATTAAAGGGGCGAATGATTATAATTTGATTAATGATTCAAGAGTTGTTAATCCAGTTAAGGTTTTTTTTTCTTAGTTTCTTTTTACTCTTGCATTGTGTTTGCAATTGTTGATATTTGTGCGTGGGTTTAATTCTGAAACCAATTAAGACGGTTATATTGCTAAAAGATGTTCTTGGTTGATTCTGTGCATGTTTGTACGTATAAGTGTGTGCCCGCGCATGCGTGTGTGTGAGTATATCGAACATTAACGCGAGCATATCTAACATTAATGTCATTCATCGTTTTGTCTTTTTCCTAAAATATCAATAAACTGATACTATTCGAGTTATTCTCGTCTTCAGTTCGCATGATAGATGCTTGGATAGTCTTGACAGTTCATAGAAAATTTGCCTTCACTATATGTCATATGGGAAACAGTACCATATTTGGATTACATATAAATAACATTTCCTTGAGACATATTCCTTTACACATATAGCGGAAATTTATAACGAGCATCAATACAATCTATCTTCTCTTTGTATATACATATAGATGTACATATATTCATGTCTATACTCTGTCTGTCTATATCTGTAAATATATATATATATATATATATATAATGTATTTATATATATCACATATATATAAATATACATTTGTATATTTGTATATCACATATATATAAATATACATTTGTATAAGTGTGTGCCCGCATGCGCGGGCACACACTTATACGTACAAACATGCACAGAATCAACCAAGAACATCTTTTAGCAATATAACCGTCTTAATTGGTTTCAGAATTAAACCCACGCACAAATATCAACAATATATATATATATATATATATATATATATTATATATATATATATATATATATTATATATATATATATGGGTTGGACAAAATAATGGCACCGCCTAGCACCATAGAATCATACTTTTGAAATATCTATAAAACCGTCAAAGGGTTGTTTATTTTTATGTTTTGTGATTTATTATTTGTGTTGCTTAATAGGTTTTGCTAAAATTGCTGTTTCTTTTCAGATATCATCAAAAAAAGGTCATTAAAATTCATTAAAATGCCAGATCTATTGACTTTCAATAGATCAAATTGTTGGTGCTCGTATGGCAGGCGCTAGCGTAACGAAAACAGTCGAAATGTTTGGTGTAGCAAGAAAGTAATGTCTCGAAAGTAATGACAGTCTTTGAGAAAGAGGGAAAAACTTCCTCGTCGAAACAAAACTCCGGAAGAAAACCGAAGCTCTTACGCGAATTGTTAGAAAGGATCACAAAGTACAGCTCCCAAAATTACTGCAGAGCTTAATGACCACCTCGAGAACCGAGTTTTCACAAAAACGGCAGCTGCACATAGCTGGATTCCACGGGAGGGCTGCAATCAGAAAACCACTACTTTCAAAAACAAACGTTGCGAAGCGTTTAGAGTGGAGTAAAAATAAAATTGATCCCTAGAGCAGTGACAGATGTTATTTTCTCGATCGAGTCATCCTTTACCTTATTTCCGACCACCGGCCGAGTGTACGTGTGGAGACAGCCAAAAGAAGCATTTGACCCAGACTGCTTTCTTCCAACTGTTAAGCACGGAGGAGGATCTGTGATGATCTGGGGAGCTATATCATGGAAATCCGCCGACCCAATGGTTTCCCTTAATAGCAGAATGAATACTCAAGAGTATTTAAGCATTTTATCTGATAAAATTCATCCTATGGTTGCAGAACTGTTTCCGGAGGGAAACGCAATCTTTCAGGATGATAATGCACCAATTCACACAGCTAAAGTTGTTACTGAATGACACGAGGAACATTCTAGTGAAACTGAACATCTTATCTGACCACCACAGTCCCCATATCACAATATTATTGAACATTTATGATGCATTTTAGAAAAACAAGTAAGGGGTTGATATCCTCCACCACCATCACTACAAGAACTGGAGAATGTTTTAGCTGAAGAATGAACAAAAATTCCTTTGGAAACAATTCAAAGCTTCTCCGAGTCCATACCGTAATTACTGACTAAGGCGGTCCTACCCCATATTAAAATAAATTTGTTTGAAATTTTAAGGTGTTACCATTATTTTGTCCAACCTCTTTAAACATATACGTGTGTGTATCGCGGTTTCCTCTTGAAGTTCCACGCTACCCCCTATTCCTCCCCCTTCATCGAACCCACCCTCGCTCGTACCTCCCGCTCCCTCCTCCGCGCCACCATCCGCTCCACCCGCCCCCTCCTTGACTCCCTCAACCATCAACTTCCCCAGGCCTACCTCCTTCTCTCCGCCCTCTGCCCTCCACTCTTCACCCAACCTATCCTCCGCTTCATTCTTAATCTCAACCACCAACTCTACAACTACCTCACACACACAAAAAACAAAAAACTCCACCTCCTCCTCAACCCCTCACCCCTTCCCCATCCTCCCCCACTGTTCCCCCCTCCTTCGCACCTACCCCACCCTTCCACGGACCCCCCCCACCGTGACCTTCCTACGCCTAACCCATCTTCACCCAACCACCCCTACCCTACCCTTCACACCCCTGCACCCCCTCTGCCTGCCCCTAGTCCTCCCACCACCCCGCTTCCTCGCGCCGTTGTCACTATACCCCCCAACCTCCCCCTCTCCGCCGCTGAGCGCTCCCTCCTCAGTAAGGGTCTCCGCTTCACGCCACTCACGCGCCACTGTGATGAGTTCGAGACTCGGGCGGACGTCAACCTGTTCCTGCGCCGCCTCAAACTTTGCGCATACTACCACGCGTCCCCGCAGCGTCACAACAATCAGGATTGCCTTTTGGAGCTGGGGCGTCGTCCATCCATCTGGACGCCGCCCCCAGGCCTTTTCAGTAGCCTAGATTCGTTTGTACATGACTGCAACGCTTTGGTCCACCGTTTCAACTTTGAACCAAGACCCCGCCGAGCCAACCTCACTCGGGCCGAATCCATTGCCCTTCGCCACCTCCGCCGACGTAATGACATTGTCATCAAACCGGCGGACAAAGGCGGGGCAGTGGTAGTGTGGCGCGCGGACCTATACAGGGAGGAAGCGCTCAACCAGCTTCAAAATCCCCTCTTCTATCGCCTCCTCCCCTCCGATCCCACCTCCTCCTACCAACAGCGAGTGTCCTCCACCATCCGCGACCTCATCTCCTCCTCCGCTCTCCCACCCACCGCCACCAACCTCATCGTCCGCACACCCCGCACCTCCACCATCTACTTCCTTCCCAAGATCCATAAACCCTCTAACCCTGGCCGTCCCATAGTCTCTGCTTGTAATTGCCCCACTGAACTCATCTCCCTATACCTCGACCGCATCCTGTCCCCCTTAGTCGCAGCCCTCCCATCCCACATACACGACACCAACCACGCCCTCCGTCTCTTCAATTCCTTTTCCTTCCCTTCCAGCCCTCACACCTCCTCTTCACTTTAGATGTAAAATCCCTGTACACAGTGATTCCCCACAATGACGGTCTCCTAGCCCTCCAACACTTCCTCGACCGTCGTCCCGACCCCACCCCCAGCACCCCACCCTTCTCCGTTTGGCTGAGCTCGTCCTCACCCTCAATTGCTTCACGTTCGCCGGGGAAACGTACCAACAGGTGTCCGGGGTCGCGATGGGAACTAGGATGGGCCCCAATTTCGCCAATCTCTTTCTTGGCTACATTGAGGCCCAAGTGTTCTCCCAGTTCTCTGGGCCGACCGACCCGAACTATACGGTCGCTATATCGACGACTGCGTAGGTGCCACCTCCTTTCCCGTGAACTTCTCTGCCAATTCATCTCTTTCCTTTCCAACTTTCACCCCTCTCTTCAATTCACCTCCACCATCTCCAACACCTCTGTCAACTTCCTTGACATCTCTCTCCGCATCGATCACCCCTCCAACTCTCTCACCACCACCGCCTTCTTTAAACCTACGGATTCCCACCTCTATCTCAACTTCTCTTCCTCCCACCCCTTCCACACCAAACGAGCCATCCCCTACTCCCAGTTCCTCCGCCTCCGACGTTTGTGTAGCCGCGACCAGGATTTCGAGACCCAATCTCAATACCTGGCCCGCATGTTCAGACTCCGAGGTTACCCACCCTACTCCCTCTCTGATGCCCTCACCCGCGCCCGTCGCATCGACCGCACTACCGCCCTGTCTCCTTCCCCCCCCGACCCAACCGCACCCCATCCCCCTCCTTTCCACCCCTCTACCCTACCCCTTCGTCGCAAGATACTACGTGCCTTCCGTCGCCTCCAGCTTGATCCCACCACCCGCCCCATTTTCCCTAACCCACCCCTGTCCTCTTCAAACGAGCCCGCAATCTGCGTGACCTCCTGGTCCACAGCACCCTCTCTCCTTCCCCCTCAGCCCCACACGGATCATTCCCTTGCTCTAGATCCCGCTGCAACACTTGCCCCTTCATCACCAACACCACCGCTGTCACCGGGCTCAACCAGCATACTGTACGCATTAGGCACTCTTTTACGTGCACCTCGTCGGCCTTATTTACTGCATTAAATGCAACCTATGCGGGATGCTGTATGTAGGACAGACGGGACGCCGGTTGTCCGACCGTTTCACTGAACATTTGAGGGACGTTCGCCTACACTCTTTTTCTCCCGTCGCACGCCACTTCCGCTCGGCCGGCCATTCCCTAGATGACATCTCAGTGTTTGGTCTCGCCCCCCACAATGGTCGCCCACTTTCCAGGCTCCACTTGGAGCAACGCTACATCTTCACCCTACAAACTACTACCCCACACGGACTTAACACAGCCCCCTCCTCTTGAGGTCCGCTTCTCTTTTTTTTTCTTTGTTTCCCGGATACACCACCCACACACACACACCTACCTACCTCCCACACGCCTGTTCACACACACACATACGTAGACCCATCTACGTACATACATTCACACATTTAATCACACACACTTATAGACATACATGCACACACTAACATACAAACCAACATGCACATACACACACACATACATACATACACACACACATAATACTTACACAACACACACACACAAGACATACATACACACATACATACACACATACATACGCACATACACACACACACACTCACACACACACACCGCACGTACATACTTCACACACACACACATGCACACATACATGTAGGCACACACATACATACCCACACATGCTCACCCTTACACTGTATGCACACACACATACACCTTTTTGCATCCAGGCAGCCCCCCCTCTTTTCTGCTTTCCGGTTTTGGCTGATGGATCCTCGGTTCCCGCGTAGCGGGTCGTTCGAGGGCCTTTGCGCTCGCGCGCCTTGGCGCGCGCTGGGGGCTTGGTCGGCCCCATGGGCTTGCGTTGTATTGCTTGTGCGTTGTGTGCGTGAGCGCGCTTCGTGTGTGTGGGCTTGCTTCGGATGTGCGCGTGCGTATGTATGCATACATACCCACACACTCGCATGCATCCCTACCCACATACATACACGCACACCTACTCACACACACATACACACACACACACATACCCGCACACACACACACATACATACATACACACATACCTACTTCAGACATACACACACAAGACATACACCCATACACTCACACTCACACGCATACACACACACACATACACACGCACACGTACACATACACACACACACACACCTACATACATACATTACACTTGTACACACACACACTTACATTCATACACACACACACCTACACAGCAATACCCACTCAGACACACCCACCTACCTACACACACACACACAAACACACACAGACACACACCCATACATACATACATCTACACACACACGCCTACACACATACATACACACATACATAAACACACACACAATACACATACACACACACATACGCACACACACACAGACACCTACACTCCCACACACATACATACGCACCTACATACACAACGCACGCATAACACATACATTACACACGTACACACACACCTACATACACTGCATACACACACTCACACAAACATGCACGGAACACCCAGACAGACATAATACATACACCTATACACACCGCCCACACACCTACATACACACACATACATACACACACATACACGGACACACCCATACATACTTACATACATACACCTATACACACACGCCTACACACCTACATACACACACATGCATACACACACATGCATACACACACACACATGTACGCACATACACACACATATACGCACATACATATATACCCACACACATGCACACACACACACATACGCACATGCATGCATGCATGCGCACGCGCACACCTACACGCATACACACACACACACGCACGTACACATACATACATACACACACACACATACAACCCCATGCACATACATGCATCCTACACACACATACATACACACTCACACATACATACACACACACACACTCACTCACACACCTGTATGTACGCGCACACACATGCACATACACACACTTCCACACACCCACACGTACATACATACACACTCATACACACACACACACGGACATACATCTATGCACACACATATATACACACATACTCACATACATTCATCGGACACACTGACACCCAGACATACACACAGACACACTCACACATCCACACACATACATACTTACGCGCATACTCGCAGGCGCGCGCAAACACGCGCTTGCGCCGGTTCGCGCACGCATACGCGCTGCATGCACCTCGCTCTTGGACCCGACGAGACCTCCCGCTCGTCCCTGGGACCGTCGTCTGTCGTTGGGTTCTCCCACGCCCGTCTCCGCGGGACCACTCTTCCATCTTCCCCTCAGCTGGAGTCCTTTTTCCTTAAACCCCCCCCCCTTTTTTGTTACACACACGCGCACACATACACACACCCACTCACACACACACATTGCTTAAATATATACATTACTCTTACACACATTCAAATCTACTCGCCATTAATACTACCACGACACTGGACACACACACACACTACTACTAACACACGCTGGCACGCTACATACGCCCCCACCCCTTCCCCTCCCTCCCTTCCTCCTTCCTTCATTTTCTTACTACTGACCACTGTCTGCTATGCCTACTACTGTCTCGCCCTACCTCACACGCCTACACACAGACGCACACACTAACACATACATATATATTTTTGTTTTTTTATCTCGCCTCACACACACATACACACACGCACACGCACACACTCACACATACACACACATCTGTTGCGTTACCAACCCTGTCTCCACTCTTTTGGCTTTAAAAACCTACTTTGCTCTTGTTATCGTAAACTTCCGCCTTTCACCATGTGTACTTCGTAAACACCAGTCGTTTTTTCTCCATCTCCTGTTGCCCGCTTTGGGATCTTTCTTTCCTCTCTCTTCCTTCTTTATGTTTCCGACGAAGAGCTCCGCTCGAAACGTCATACCTTCCTGCTTCCATATTTCCTGAGCGCCTATTAATAATAATACTGTAATTGTTCCACTGTTGTTGTTTTTTTGTTTTCCCGTTTGGATTAAAATATATATATATATATATATATATATTGTATATTTACATATACACACATATGTATATATATATATATATATATATTATATATATATATATTATATATTATATATATAAATATATATATATGTATTATATATAAATATGTATATATGATATATGAATAAGTATAATATATATATATATATGATATATATGATATATATAAATATATATCATATATATATCATATATATATCATATGTATATGTATATATATATATACATGGCGTCCATAAAGTCTCTTTACAATTAAAAAATCTTATTACAAAGGCATTTGACAAGATATCTTAACCAGATTTGTTTTATTGTAATAATTGTTTACTAAAGTGTTTTTAACTATTATTTAATAGACCCCAATATGGGCACCCTTAATTGCGCGAAGCACATCAAGACGGTACTCAATTTCTTGCCATGTTCACTGTAGGATAGCCTCATCAACAGTGGCAATGGCATTACAAATCCTTTGCTTCAAGTCAGCAATGTCCCGTATCATTGTTTGATATACGATATCTTTTACATAACCCCATAAAAAGAAGTCCAAGGGAGTGATATCTGGCGAATGCGGTGTCCATGGAATGGACCCATCTCTTCCAATCCATCAGTCTGGAAATGCTTAATTGAGGAACTGACGAACATGCCGTCCCCAATGTGGTGGTGCACCATCTTGCTGGGAAATGATGGTTGTAAATCAATCAGTTGTGGTACCACATATTCGGTCAGAAGGTCGAGGTAAACATTTGCAGTCAATGTTGCCTCGTTGAAGAAAAATGGACCAATTATTCGATTGCACGTGATTCCACACCACACATTCACTTTTGGACTATCCCGTTGAAGCTCCTTAGTCATATGGGGGTGTTCTGATCCCCAGATTCTCACATTGTGTCTGTTTAATTTCCCTGAAACTTGAAAGTCGCCTCGTCACCAAAACAAACTCGCTCGAGGAATGCTTCATCCCCATTTTATAGGGGTTCAGTGAATCAGTTTTCTTCGTGCAAAAGAGTACGTGAAATACAAAAAAAATTAATATCAATAAAAACTTTAATAAACAATTATTAAAATAAAACAAATCTGGTTAAAATATTTCATCAACTGCCTTTGTAATAATTTTTATAAATTGTAAAAAGACTTTATGGACACCCTGTACAAGAGTCTTTATGGACACCCTGTACAAGAGACTTTATGGACACCCTGTACATATATATATATATATATATATATATATATATAGATAGATAGGGAGAGGGAGAGGGGAGACGGATGATGGATAGAAACGACACGAGTGCGTTATATGTTTGTATATCTTTATATATATATATATATATATATATATATATATATGCACTGATATATACTCATACAGGTAGACATATATATGGGTATATTTATTTATATGTGTATAGGGTATATATTATATGACACACACACATACACACACATTTATTTGTACGTATTGAAGATTGATATGTCGAATGTGACTATAATTAACTTTTGCATAAATCTACGAATAAATCGATGGATATCTAGATGTCTATCATTTATTACACATAGTTTGTCCGGATTCTGTTTCGTATTATATAAATATGAACAGATTATACATTGTATGTCGAAGATCAGAATAAAACTGGTGATCCCTTTCTAATAATATTTATTATTACGTCAAAAATTTCTATTGTAATAACACATTTTTGTTTTATATCGATCTTGGGCTCACACTCCGACACACACACATACACACCCTTAAATACACATACACACACACGCACACACTCATTCTCACAGGCACATATATAGATGCATAGATATACACATAGATACTAATGTATCTATTTCACTATGGCATTGCGAGACTAATAACCTGGTTTAGAACTCAATATTCATATGTTTCTCTTTTTAAAGTGAA
The DNA here is from genome assembly GCF_006345805.1 of Octopus sinensis. Lineage (NCBI taxonomy): Eukaryota > Metazoa > Mollusca > Cephalopoda > Octopoda > Octopodidae > Octopus > Octopus sinensis. The sequence continues at coordinate 11,849,983 of NC_042998.1, forward strand.
TTCTACAAATTTTCTATAGAAATTACCGCCAGCAATGATTTTTTACGACGTTTCGTATTCGAGTATGCCTAATGTAAACGTCAATGACGTCGAAGATGGAAAATGGGTAATTGCTATATATATCACATTTCAGGAGTTCCTGTTTCTTCATCAGCACCCATCCAACCCATTAAATATCCACGAACTGATTACTTAAATAGCCACTACATACAAGCGGTGTAACATTAATGGATATACCAAATTTACATACTAAATATTCCTGGCATCTGGTACGTAAATATTGGTGATATGAAGGGGCACTGCATTTCATAATGCAGCCATAATATACTTGAAAGTATACTAAATGTTTAATAAGTCAAATACTGTGTCCTACTGTGTTAGCATTTCTATTAATAACTTATTATGGATTTCTCTACAGATTGTCTATAGAAATTATAGCCAAAATTGATTTAATAGAATAACTGATACAAAGACACACGGTTAATAAATAAAAGAAAACATATCAAACTAATTAATGAACTACACAGAAGGATGTGCACACTAAAAAAATGTCTTAGAAAAAGACAGAAAATAACGTAAGAGAAATGGCTAAACATATAATGGATTAGCCTTAAAATGATAATGAAAATAAAACGAATTCAACTACACACAATATTACATATTTCAACAAAGATACTACATGCAAGGTGTTACATATTTCAACAAAGATACTACATGCAAGGTGTTACATATTTCAACAAAGATACTACATGCAAGGTGTTACATATTTCAACAAAGATACTACATGCAAGGTATTACATATTTTAAGGCGGCGAGCTGGCAGAAACGTTAGCACGCCGGGCGAAATGCTTAACGGTATTTCGTCTGCGTTACGTTGTGAGTTCAAATTCCGCCGAGGTCGACTTTGCCTTTCATCCTTTCGGGGTCGATAAATTAAGTACCAGTTACGCACTGGGGTCTGTAATCGACTTAATACCTATGTCTGTCCTTGTTTGTCCCCTCTGTGTTTAGCCCCTTGTGGGTAATAAAGAAATAGGTATTACATATTTCAACAAAGATACTACATACAAGGTATTACATATTTCAAAAAAGTAAAACCAGATATAGAAACATGAGCATAAACCCCAAAGATGAGCATCATTCCACCAGAAGATCGGAATAACCAAGCCAATGTCCAGCATCAACATGAATAAAACATCGAACACATCTCTTACCAATGATAATAAACGTAAATGAGAAGAAATGTACCAGAATTAACATTGAGAAAAATCAGAAATATTTAAATTAACGAAATGGAAACTAATGGACTCTAATATATTCTCACAACACACAAAGTATTAATCATGAGAGATTATAATATCAGCAAAAGAGAAAAAAGTTCTAGAAATAAAATGAAAAGCTTAAGCAAATCATCTTTGTACAGTCATGTCGAAAACACTAAGGAAGAGTGATCGCCTCTATCACGATAAACCGGTATCTGAAAAAAAAAATACTAAAACATGTTACAAAGATATCGGAAAACACAATAATAGATTAGATGACATGCAAACAACATAAACTTAAATATAGAACGGTGATCATTAAACACGGTTAATGATACTATGGATGAAAAAAGGGATCAGGATATGGAATAGAATTTCAAGTATTGTTAATATAACTAACTAGGAATCCACCAACGTGAGAAATATTGCAAGAGAACTGAAAATGTCAAGTAATTGATAGTCTCTAGTTTCTGACTGAAATCATGAATCAGTTACAAAGACATTCATCAAATTAGTTAATAGACCAGATCCCATGCCAGATTGATAAATAGAGGAAAGACATTACTGATTCCAACAAACGAGAGCTCCAGAAACACTCAGAATTGCATATTGATATATTAATAATCTGTTTGCCAGAATATATACCATAAACTTACGTCGATACTCTGTAAAAGACGGGCTTTTCTTCAGGAAATGAATGGCACCTTGTCAGAGCTGAAATTGGGGAGAGATGTTTGTTTAGAAGGAAATGACTAAACAAACCAGGAAATTAATGAAGAGGAAAGAAATATGGTATCCATTGATTACTGAAAAGCATCTAATCACATACCATACTCGAATCTTGCAGTATATTCCTGACCACACAATGGATTTGAGTTAAATATTAAGAAACAGTATTAATCATGTCTTGTCAAAGAGGAAAACAACTATATACTGCAAGGTAAAAAATGCTTAAAAATTTAGATGTATACCTAGAAAAGACCAATCTTTCAGGCTGACTCCTTATCTCTTCTACAATTTTGCTTAACCTTGCATTTTCTGGAAGATAGTATCAGTAGTTATAAATGCTGTTAATCGACTTTAAAATATATTCTCAGTAATGGTGATTTAAAAGTATTTATAAGAGACAACAACCAACTGGAGATCCACGATATCAAAGTATAAATAGAATTCCACTAATGTGCCAAAAAGTACAAACTGATTACACTAATGTGCCAAAAAGTACAAATTGATAAACCCGGAACATATTAAATTACATTCAGACATTGAAATATGAATAATTAAGAATAGTCGAGAGTGATAAGATGCATCACGCAGAGAAATAAAAGAGAAAATTAATAAAGAATCTTTCAGAAGAGTTAGAGTAATATTGAAAAAGAAATTAATTTTATGCCAGTGATAAGATAAGAGGAATAAATATGCCATCCACTCGAGTTATAATTTATAGCTTCAGCATATTAAATTGTCAGTTAAGTGAAGTAAAGTGTTTAGAAATGGAACTGCATTCTGGAGCCACTATCTTGAATCCGATACAGGCAAGATAAATTTACTTGCAGGAAGCTTTTAATATCAATATAGTATTTTATACAGTAACGATGATGAGTTTTAACATTTCTTTGAAGAAAGCAAAAGAACAGTTACTCTTGTGAGTGGTTATAAAGAAAATATAGGGACTTATATATAATGCCATAGTAAAATAGAGAACCTGGGAGCTAATTTCATCACAGGAAAAATACAGAGAATGTAAGAGAAACGGTCAGAAATATAGAGAAAATACGATGTAAAAAGAGCGCCAAAATACTTTAAATTTAAAACAACGAGAAAAAATTCGGTGGCCTGCAGTTCACGATAATATGGTGGAAGTAAACCTGATTGACATATAAAACTGTCTTGAATACTTTCAAAAAAAATTAGAAATGGATGTTTGATTTTAGTTGCATATGGACAATGACGATTCACTGAAAACTTTAAAATGAAAACCGTAGGAAGTTAGAAATGCCAAAAGATTATGGAATCACCACAAAGAAAGAATTACATTACTTCAGACAGCACAATGTTCGTAAAATCAAAAATTATCCTCACACATGGCTGGGTAGGCAGCTACGACCATTTCATAATACATCAATTCTTTTACACGTGAAGTGTAAATAAGTGCTTTAGACATGTAACCAACTCAGTATGGGACAATAATATAATATGATAATTTGACACAAACCGCTTCATACTGATAAGGAGAACAAAGACGATGTTGAAAATGTACGTATTCTGATGCATACTCTAAGAATTATCAATGGTAAGGATCGTGAAGCAGAAATAAAGAAAGGATGTATGGTATGCGAGTAAAAATGATACCTATGCTAATAAGAGAAAAATAAATGAATGAGTAAACAAGAATGCAAGGGATTACAATTATACTTAAATTGTAGTGCTCGTAGACGCTGCAATCTTATTACGAATTCAGCAGTACAACTTACTGCGTACTCAATCTAAACAATACATCACCGTATATAAGGCATAACTGCTACCTAATGTTATGATAGAACTTTCACAAAAAATATTCTATTTAACTGCAACTATGTACAATAACACAACCTACATAACAAATGTTCTACACAAATATCGTCTAATATTTAATACGCTCCACACAACACAAAACATATTCGCCAACTATTACTTCGAAACAACCCTCAAAGCACATTTCATACGATCGCCGTCTATTATATCAAAGCCGAAAGTATTTCATCTTCTTGTTGTAGTAATCGATGCCCCATTGAAAATCCCGTTACTATAGCACAAACTACAAAACACATACTCTGCTTAACCACTACACAATAGTATTACACATCTTACACAACACATTCTGTACAATCGAAGCATGAACGCCATAAAACACCTCACACAGTACATTCTACACACTCCGTAGACACGAATTGCACAATTAGTATTATACAAAGTTACCCCCCTCCTCACTAAATTACAGGCAATAGTTCACATATCACATACAAATTCAATCACTACAATACGATACATTCTACACAACAAATATACGAATCATTAAAGTAATGTGAGAAACAGCAGAAAAAGCAAAACGAAACAAGGTAACGACAACTCACACTTCAATTCTTCGAATTAGAATGTTGCAAATACATCTGAACTACGGAATTGGTGATGCAGTAGAAGTTCCAATGAAACCACGCTGAGATAATGATAGAGGCGATACAGTTCTTCACAGTATGTTGCAATAAGATGTTAAGATACACATTGTCTTTCAAAGGACAATCGCCGTTTGATTTTCATTTGAAAACGATAGTTAAATACAGGAAATAGGGAAGTACTAGAAGAGTTACTTTCAAATTAATTTAGTTATACTTATGACATAGCCAAGAAATTTCTTCTGAACGCCTTCACACACACACACACACAGACACACGCAGACACACACACGCACACACACACACACAACACACTCACACACGTACACATATGTATTATGGAACAAGTTAATTATAGCTCTAGAAGAGTAGTATTGCTTTCTTTGGTTTCTTGGAAGGTTTAAGATTGCCTACGATCTGTTATATATTCTAAACACATTTGCAATTCAGAAACATTCGGAGATATAAGTAATCTAATATTTATATTACAGGGGAAAAAGAACGACTTCTTTATTCACATTAATTGCATATATACTACAAGCTACAAACTTGCACAACTGTATAAATTCAAACAATCAAGTTTAGCAAATTATCATATTTACATAAATACAGAAACATAGTTAAATCCTACGGGCTTAATCGTGATAATTTTAGATATTCATTGCTCTAAATCGTATCAATTTATTTAAGCTTAAACACGTGAAAAAATCAACAAAAGCCATGGAACATATTATACGATAAATGATATGTAGTTATATTTTAGGTAATGTTTCAGTTTAGTATGAAGGTTTTGAAGGAATATGATGAGTATCTTTCGAATATTTCATAATCAGTTCGAAGATATGCGTTCATTTATGTCTACTTCTTTATTTGCTTGTTTATTTGTTTGGTTGTGTGTGGTTTTCAGTTGTGATAAATGCTAATTTATAATGTAAGAACAATGTCTTAAATTTAGTGGGATGTGTACTATCAATCAAATCAAATGCAGTATTGAAACAGAAGTTTTCACCGACATCAGTTGATGAAAGGCGGTGTTCGATCTGGACGGGTTGTTAGTAAATTTTCTGTAGCTTATTATGACAGTTATTTTCAAAACCCATGCAAACTTTAGAACCAAAATATCAGCAAGAGCTATTGGTGAACAGAGAGCATGTGATAGTTAAAATATTTCTGCAATATTCTATAGTTTTCTGTTTTCACAATTCTTTATTTCTGTTTCAGTTTCATGTAAAAATATGAGGATAATTGGAGATAGCGCCGTTGATTTCGTTGTTACATATCCCATCGAAAAAAGCGTTGCAATCTTTCTGATGATTTAAGCTGATATATCTTGCATATTCAAAATCTATCAAATGGAGTGTGTTAGTCCCCATAAAGTCAGGAGAAACGTTGGGGGTAGCTGAGAGCTAAAACTATTTCTCTATACATTAAGACACTTTAGTTTCAATGAATTAAACATTCAATGTATATAAATCTTCTAAGCCTCCTCAATGTCTACCAATTTGACAGAAGCAATAAAAATTCTAACAGAAAAAACTAGCACTATTAGCACCAAAAATGTCAGCATCATATCAACTATGTTTATACAATGTGTATGTAACGTAAATTGTATATTTTTGGAGTCTTTGAATAATAGTTATATTTCTAAATTTCTGAAGGTTATAATTTCGTAAAAGTAAATATATGGAACCTAGAAATAATTATTGTTTTTTCAACGCTGCGTATACAGGAAGTGGTAGAAATGGAGAATTCTGCCCAGAAGAAGCTCCTAGTGGTACAACGAGGCAATAATTTCTTTTCATCAAACCTTGTGTAAATTTTTTAAGAGACTAAATATTCTTGAATCTCCGTAAAGAATCTCTTCTCTCAATACTGAAATTAAAACTAGCGAAATATTTCCCATATAACCGTTCCAATTAAGACAAACTGAGCATGTAACTGAATATATAAACTGAGTATATAAGTCAGTGTCCTTTCACAATTAATTTCGACATCTTGTTACCAATAATCGAATTGTACGTATTTGTCGTCGACATAGTTTCGTCGCCATCAAAGTAAGAAATGTATACACATATACCACGAACGTAAATTATTGATAAACTATCGATTAAAAGGAAGCATAATGCACCAGAATGAATTAAATGAGGTATTGTAAAATCATTAATAAGATATTGAAGCCATGAGCTGCCAACAAGTTCTTGGAAGTTTTGTATGCTAATAATTAACTTTCTAATAGGGAAATTCTTTCTCAATGAAAGTAAATTTAATTTTGTTCAATAAATTTTAATTATTCCAGTGAATGTAATGTGTCAGGCTGCTATTGTTACAAAGATTAATTTATAACAACAATGATAGTTCTTTCTCCCTTGAAGTGTGACAAATTCGCTGCTTTGAAGAGAAGGAATGGTGCTATGCCATCATAGATATATGAAAGGTTGGAGAAATAAATATAATGTAGAAGGATTTTTCATCTTCATTGTAAATCTTTGAGCATGGATCATGGCTTTACATGTACGCTGTAAAATAATTTTATCGTAAGTTCCTTTTGTTTCAAAGACATTAAAATGCTTTGACTAGCAACATAGCAGAAATCCGACATCAAGGTAAGTATATACGGCTCAGACGGGAAATTATATTTTATTAATCTATTCAGTTTATATGCAAATTGATGGTAATCACAACTAGTTCTTCCATCAACCTAATTAAGATACCCTGGAAGAACTTCATGGGCGCTACCCCCCCTTCTCTGACTAACCTATAAGAAAAAATTTTTAAATAACTTTTTAAATTGTTCTAGAAATTAATTTGAAAGGAAATGCCACAAATAGTAACTATATAGTTTGCTATTTCTGTTTCATATTTTTAAAACTTCGAATGCTGACAAATATCCTGTTTTGATAATCAGATTAATGAAATGTATTTTACGTAGGCTGTGTTTGAAAACGAGTTATATCAAAACAAAATAAAAATGAGGATAGGAAGTACTTTAATATTCTCGAGACATATATTAGTTTCAAGGATAAACTGACAGAAAAAAAGAAATAAAAGCAAAAAAGAAATGGTTCTAAGCCTATACGAAATAAAATAGATTTCCTGCGATCATATTGTTCAAACCTAATCTAAAGCAGAAATCTACACTAAGTCTCTGTGTGTGGTAATACTTAATGAAATGACGTAAATTAGATATATCATATTAGCTAAATAACTACTGAGTTATATATAAGTTTTATTTGATTATACAATACAAACCAAAATGTTTTCATCGGTGAAACGTTAGTACATAAGACCTAAGTTAAAGTTTCATGGTAATTAAATAAGGTTTTTTCATCTATGTGTGTGTTTCTCATATTTTCTGGAGACGTTAGTACATTATCTGCTGACACATTGTAAAACAACAAATACAAAATTCAAATCGTATACATAAATCACGTACATTTATTATGTACATAAAATATGCACACAAATTATGAATAATATAAAACAATAAAACAGGCTCAAAAATAAAATGATAACCAAAAAGCAACATGAACTAAGAATAAAAGTAATAACCTAAAACAAAATCAGAGTAGATGATACACATCGCTGATGTAAGGATATTACGTACACCAAATGATCATAAATAGTAAGAGCGTTAGCAGCATGAAAGGAAACGTAAGCAACATCGAATAGCCATACGAATCAAATAACTATATTAACAATAACTCGAATGGCAACATAGTCTTCAAATGAATAGAAAAGACAACCAAGCAAGGAAGCGTGAACCAGTGAGGTTCTTTCTCAACTACTACTCCAACGGTAAAATATTTAAATAGATAGGATAAATTAATACTGAATGGGACATGCCGGGAAAAAGAGAATAGCTTGTTATGAATCCGGTGCCGGGCAAGCAATATTTTATTTTTGCCATACTAAGATTATTTTGCCAATTCGTGCGAACAGAATCAAAGCAGGCTCTAAAACACCTATTTCGTAACGGAAGCACTTTGATTGCTTGTATACAGAAGAGTATACATTATATAGCTGTCACAAATGGTACTCGTAAACTAAGAGGAAATGTCACTACAAACGTTGTTTAATGATATATTAACCAATACGAGTTATAGTTACATATATATCTGCCTGTCTAACTATATGTCTATCTATCTATCTATCTATCTATCTATCTATCTATCTATCTATCTATCTATCTATATCTATCTATCTATCTATCTATCTATCTGTCTGTCTGTCTGTCTGTCTATCTATCTATCTATCTATCTATCTATATATCTATCTATCTATCTATCTATCTATGTCTATCTATGTGTATCTATTAACGCACACGCACACACACATGCATGCACGCTCTCACACAAACATATTGGCGCAAGTACGGCTGTGTGATAAGAAGCTTGCTCCCGGTTACCCAGGATTCGTTTGATTTGTTGATTCTGTGCGTGTTCCTTTTGGCTGTGTGACGTTTTCCTTCTTGTGATGGAGAGACATCGAACAAGTGAAGTTTTGAGTTGCTCTGTTTCGAGCAATGAAGGCTGCCCTTCTTCGGAATATACGTCGTAAGAAGAGGAGATTGTGGAGTGCCTGGATAGGATAGACATGGCTTTGGAAGAAAGAAGCTATGCTGCAGCGACAGAGGAAAAAAAAGAACTAACTGTTGCAAAGGCCAGATTATTGGTATTTTGAATTAAGATAATCTAAAAAATATGTCGTATAAATTAGTTGTTGCAAAAGGTTAATGTGAATGATTTTGCAAAGGGTCCAATGAAGTCGCTCGGAGGAGGGGCTTCATTTAACCTTTCATTGTACAATTTCATTAATTCCATTCTGTTTTCTTGTCTTTGTTTGTCCCATTTATGTACGGCTTCCATAGCCTATTTGTGAAATAAAGAAGCTTGCTTCTCAATCACATGGTTCCGGGTTCAGTGCCATTGCGTGGCACTTCAGGTGAGTGTCTTCTACTATAGCTCCGAGCCAACCAAAGCCTTGTGAGTGGATTTGGCAGACGGAAACTGAAAGAAGCCTCTCGTATGTACACATATATATATATATATATATATGTGTGTGTGTGTGTGTAGGTGAATGAATTATCCTAGTATGGACAATTCGGTTAACCGATACCCGGGTACCAAATTCACGTCAGAAAACACGGTTGAAGCTACATGCCCGGGGCAGAAATCACGTGTTTTCGTGTGGAAATTTGTGTGTTTTTTTAACTATAAATAAGTGAAAGAATGGAGTCGAACGACGATTTTAACAAAATTCCTTTATTCTCGACATATGTTTATCACTGTTGGACTCCATGTGGGAAGTCATCTAAAAGTTTTTGTTCGTCATGATGCTGACATAGGTTCCTTGTCTTTCCTGATGAGAAGGCGGCATAATGCACCCTTTATTAAGAATATGCAGTCTTCGAAACATATGTCGAGAATAAAGGAATTTTGTTAAAATCGGCGTTCGACTCCATTCATTCACTTATATATATATATATATATATATATAACTACCTTTATGTGTGTGCGTCATTGTGTCTGTGTTTGCCCCCACCCCATCGCTTGACAACCGATGTTAGTGTGTTTACGTCCCCGTAACTATGCGGTTCGACTAAATAGACTGAGAGAATAAGCACTAGGCTTACAAAGAATAAGTCTTGGATCAACTTCGACTGAAACCGCTCAAGACGTACTCCTGCATGGCTGCAGTCAAATGGCTGAAATAAATAAAAGAATTCACACAGACTCACACACACAGACACATACACACACACGCACGCACATAAACGTACGCACGCACGCACACACACGCACACACACAGATACACACACACACACACCGAAATATGACAGATATGGTTTCGGATTCTGGCCCACGGGCTTCAACCTTAATCAGTATGAATCACCGATGAAAAGTTCTAAATCTGTCACGTTGAACAACCATCAACGTTCTGATTTGTTTTGCTCCAAGATCAGCCCGCTTCGGTGCGATTATATTTATGAGCAAAATTCGAGTGTAAACACGCGAAGAAAAATATTATCATTGTTAATATTATCTTTGGCGAATATGAGTAATTGATAAGAATAACAATGATAATATAGGTGGTTCCAGATTTTTAAATAGCATTATATAGTTATATACTCTCTTTTACTCTTTTACTTGTTTCAGTCATTTGACTGCGGCCATGCTGGAGCACCGCCTTTAATCGAGCAAATCAACCCCGGGACTTATTCTTTGTAAGCCCAGTACTTATTCCATCGATCGCTTTTGCCGAACCGCTATGTGACGGGGACGTAAACACACCAGCATCGGTTGTCAAGCAATGCTAGGGGGACAAACACACACACATATATATATGTATATATATATATACACTAGCAGTATCGCCCGGCGTTGCTCGGGTTTGTAAGGGAAATAACTATAAAGCATTTTTAGAGAGTTATAGCCAAAAAATGAAAAAAAAATGATGGTAAATTTTTTTTGATAGTTAAAAAGGTCGAGTTGCGTCCCCTAGACCATCTGTGGTTTGTGCTTCTGATTGTCGACCCCATGTCGAATTTATCGATTTTTTTCAGAACTGGGGGAACTTTTCAAAATTTTCGCTGCGTTAGTTTTGAATTATGACATTGGGCTATGTGTGTGTCAAGTTTCATCAGAATCGATTGAAAGCCGTGGTCAGAGTGAGGGTACGAGAAAACAGACACTCAGAAACACACACAGACAAACTGCCGTTTATATATAGAGAGATATATACGATAGGCTTCTTTCAGTTTCCGTCTACCAAATCCACTCTGAAGGCATTGGTCGGCCCGGGGCTATAACAAAAGACACTTGCCCAAGATGCCACGCAGTGGGACTGAACCCGGAACCATGTGGTTGGTTAGCAAGCTACTTACCACACAGCCACTCCTGCGCCTATATTAAAATTAAATATTAAAACTAAGCTTAAGGAAGCACAAGACATAAACCTGTTTAGAAATAGGTGTCAAAATCCCAAATCTACAACGAAATCACCGAACAGCAGGAGAGGGAACGGTTAAAGAATTAAACAATTAAAAATATACCATGAAAGATGAGGTCATTTGGATATTCCTGTACCATGGTTTTAATATATTTGCACCGAAGCGAGCTGACTTTCGCACAAAACAAATCAGAACGCTGATGGATGTTCAATGTGACAGATTTAGAACTTTTATTCGTTGATTCCTGCTAATGAAGGTTGAGGCTCGTGAGCCAGAACCCGAAACCATGGTACATGAATATCGAATGGCATAATCTTTAATGGAGTGGCTGTGTGGCAAGTAGCTTGCTAACCAATCACATGGTTCCGGGTTCAGTCCCACTGCGTGACATCTTGGACAAGTGACTTCTGCTATAGCCTCGAGCCGACCAAAGCCTTGTGAGTGGATTTGGTGGACGGAAACTGAAAGAAGCATGTCGCATATATGTATATGTTTGTGTGTCTGTGTTTGTCCCTCTAGCATTGCTTGACAACCGATGCTGGCGTGTTTACGTCCCCGTCACCAAGCGGTTCGGCAAAAGAGACCGATAGAATAAGTTAAGTACTAGGCTTACAAAGAATAAGTCCCGGGGTCGATTTGCTCGACTAAAGGCGGTCCCGGGGTCGATTTGCCCGACTAAAGGCGCTCCAGCATGGCCGCAGTGAAATGACTGAAACAAGTAAAAGAGAGAAAAGAGAGTAACCGTTCGCTCGCCTACTGTTGCCTCTGACATATTTAGGGGATTTCGGGGATGGATTTGGGATTTTGACTCCCGTTTCCAAACTGGTTGATGCCTTGTGCGTTCTTAAGCTTAGTGCTAATTTCTAATTTTTATATAAATACACAGACACACACCCCCACACACACACAGACACACACACACACACACACAGACAGACACACACACACACACACACACACACAGACACACATACATACATACATACATATAATACATACACACATACATACATACATACATACATACATACATACATACATACATACATACATACATATATATATACACACACACATATATATCTTTATATATAAAAGAGAGGTTGTGTGTCTGTCTCCTACGATTTAGATTCCTAACTACTCCCACATTTTGTGGTGCAGTTTAACCAAAACCGGCTATCTTATAGTCGTGATTCATATCGAGCCCTTCTGGGTATTAGCGTGCGTCTACGATGAGTCTACGCTTTAAAAAAAAATTACCATAATTTTTTCCATCTTAATGCATTTCTTTCGCTATTATATAAGGGAAGTAACTCTCTAAAAATGTCTACGATGAGTCAACGATTTAAAAAATATTTACCATAATTTTGTTTCCATTTTTAATGCATTTTTTCGCTATTTTTTGGCTATAACTCTCTAATAATGCTTATATAGTTATTTCCCTTACAAACCCGAGCAACGCCGGGCGATACTGCTAGTATATATATAAAAGTATATTTACCTGATTGTATTTCTATATACATATATGCGTGTGTATGTGTGTTTATCACCACCTACCTTATCAATCACCCAGATGATCTCACGCCTCAGTTGTAACAAACTAAACATTAAAAACCAGCATTATTTAAGAATGCCGGTTTCAAACAGTACGAATAACAAAAGAGCGAACATAAAAGCATCACAACTTAACTCCCTTTACACTTAAGACCCAATGAAACAAGTAAGACGCACATAAATCGCGAACCACCTACAAGAACTCTTCTTCCATCCCCTTCTTTTCCACACATCTAGCTACAACAGCTTCTTGATAAGTAATCCTCTAACTTTTCTGGGGCTAGCTACCAATCATCATCAATGAGTTACACATCAATGAAAACATTCTTTTACAAACTTGAAATTGTTCTTTACTCTTTTACTCTTTTACTTGTTTCAGTCATTTGACTGCGGCCATGCTGGAGCACCGCCTTTAGTCGAGCAAATCGACCCCGGGACTTATACTTTGTAAGCCCAGTACTTATTCTATCGGTCTATTTTGCCGAACCGCTAAGTGATGGGGACGTAAACACACCAGCATCGGTTGTCAAGCAATGCTAGGGGGACAAACACATACACACACATATATATATATACATATATACGACAGGCTTCTTTCAGTTTCCGTCTACCAAATCCACTCTGAAGGCATTGGTCGGCCCGGGGCTATAGCAGAAGACAGTTGCCCAAGATGCCACGCAGTGGGACTGAACCCGGAACCATGTGGTTGGTTAGCAAGCTACTTACCACACAGCCAGAAACAGTACATTAACAAACATAGAAACTATTGTAAATTTAAGGAACAAATAGCCGACATCATAAAAGCCGATAACATAAAAATGGAGGTAATGTTAAACCCAATAAATAAAGCCAAACCTCAGGAAACTAGTATAAGGCTTAATCTCAAACAATCCCGAACAAAGAACTGAAATATGAATAAAATTATAGAAAAGCAGAATACTTATATATATTTGTATATACCACAGCACGAATTTTTGTCAGTGAACAGGTCGCGATCTTATAGCGACGAAAATATTTTGACAAATTAAACTTAAATGTTGAAGTGAATCGAACGGCTTTTGTGTGTTTCTTAAATTGCTTACAAACACCTTCCACGCTGCAATTGTTTTCGTTCCAGCACACGATCTCAGATCAAATCACTTGCTATACAGAGTAAATAGGGCATTCGACAGCAACAGTAACTGTCATACTACACTTCTTGTCACAGTTACAATTTTAAATACTATAGCCATATTACGACACTAACGAGATACACTTATCAGGCAAAATCAACAGGAACACATAAACAACAATAAGCATTTCATCAGGACATTGACCGTTTCTTTGCGTTAGACAAAATAATAATAATAATAATAACACTGAATAGCCTCGACCAGAGAAAATCAGAAACCTACACCTAAAATCTTTAAGGCCGGAAGGAATTCCTTCACTCACTAATTATCTGCCAACTTGTCGTGGAGGCGCAATAGCCCAGTCATAGGATCGCGGTTTCGATTCCTAGACCGGGCGTTGTGAGTGTTTATTGAGCGAAAACACCTAAAGCTCCACGAGGCTCCGGCAGGGGATGGTGGTGAACCCTGCTGTACTCTTTCACTACAACTTTCTCTCACTCTTACTTCCTGTTTCTGTTGTACCTGTATTTCAAAGGGCCGGCCTTGTCCCTCTCTGTGTCACGCTGAATATCCCCGAGAACTACGTTAAGGGTACACGTGTCTGTGGAGTGCTCAGCCACTTACACGTTAATTTCACGAGCAGGCTGTTCCGTTGATTCGGATCAACCGGAACCCTCGTCGTCGTAACCGACGGAGTGCTTCCATCTGTCAACTTGTGCCGACACATTTCCAGACTCTAGGAGCTATGCAAAGTTCTAACAATTTTGAAGACCAACAAAAGCGTAAGTGAAATAACGATTGTAACACCCACCAGACCGCCCACTCTTCTGATCACAACCTGAAATATTCTAGGAAAATTTATATTTAATATTAATAACCCAAATACCCTCCTCTCTAGCTCACTCTGCTCGCTCGGCCAATACTTCCATTTCCAATGTCAAATTTGATATGAAGCAAGAAAACACAAAAAGCAGCAACAATAACAAAAGTATTTTGACAATAGCAAACAATGCCACATCTAGACTCACATTCAATTTATATGAAATGCATTCTTGGTAGGAGTAAATATTCTTACTCTTTTACTCTTTTACTCTTTTACTTGTTTCAGTCATTTGACTGCGGCCATGCTGGAGCACCACCTTTAATCGAGCAACTCGACCCCGGGACTTATTCTTTGTAAGCCCAGTACTTATTCTATTGGTCCCTTTTTGCCGAACCGCTAAGTAACGGGGACATAAACACACCAGCATCGGTTGTCAAGCAATGCTAGGGGGACAAACACAAACACACAAACACACACATACATATATATATACATATATACGACGGGCTTCTTTCAGTTTCCGTCTACCGAATCCACTCACAAGGCTTTGGTCGGCCCGAGTCTATAGTAGAAGACACTTGCCCAAGGTTCCACGCAGTGGGACTGAACCTGGAACCATGTGGTTGGTAAACAAGCTACTTACCACACAACCACTCCTGCGCCTTGAATACTATTTGCATGACTTATTACCAAAGTTTCAACTGTAGATGCTGAGTCTGGGTTTTCTCCTTTCCCGAAGAAAATTATATTCACGCAAACGCACAAGCCTACAGATATGCTGGAGCAAAACAAATATTTTATCTGTGACGTAATAATAGTAATTTGCGAATGTCATTAAGTGAACGCGCTTAATGATTTGTATACAGTTTCCAACTCAGCAGCCTTATCTCCTGAAAATGATTTTTCTAATGAAACAGAATTGTGATACGAGACGGAATAATAAAAATAATAATAATAAAAATACATAAAATAAAATTTGAAAATATGGCTGATTCTAGAAAAATGTGAAGTAAAAAGAAGAAAAAAATGTTCTGCCGGTAAGATAAAAATTATCAAATTGTAAAATCATTCAGCATCCAACATTTCCTACTATAAGAGATATACAGTGATTGCTTGCGTGCTAAAGTGGATTTTTATGCGTTTGTACACGTGGATATGTATGTTATATTATGTATGTATTGTATGTACTTGTGTAAGATCGTATGTGTGTGTATTTATATGTGTATGAATGTGTGTGTGTAGGTACACAAGTGAATTTATGTTGTGTTTGTGATGAAAAATTTCATCAGTTTCACCATAACTGCGACAATTTATAAAACATCATTACCGCGGTTGTAATCATCACCATAATCCGCTTCATTTTAAGCATTTTAATAGTTATCGTAGCTGTAGTTGTTGTCATCAAAAACTACTTCAGCGTCATCAGGAATAACCTGCAATATACACGTTTTAACGTGCATGGAGATTTATGTTAGCGAACACCATTCCGACAAATTAAAGGCACTCCCCCCAGCAATATATATATATTATATATATATTATATATATATATATACATTTTAAGTAATTGAGATTCAAGCGAGTTCTAATGAATTCACATGAATATGGTCCTTACTAGGATGTGCACCGGAAATCTATATGGTGTTAACCATACGACCAAGTGGGGTGATTACAAATAAAAAAGCAACAAGAATGGATCAATTATAACGGACAATTTTTGTACGATGTCCTGTACGAAACAATTGTAGCGATATATTATCCAATATCTTGTTGCTATTTATCTGTATATATATATATATATATATAATAGATATAATATATATATATATATTATATATATATAGTTTATATAATATTATATATATATATATATGTATATATATATATCTATATATGTATGATATATATAAATATGTATATATATAGTATATAATATGTATATATATATATGTATATATATATTATATTATGTATTATTAATATATATATGTATATATATATATATATATATATAATGTATATATATATATATTGTAATATATACATATATATATGTATATATATACATATATATATATGTTATATATATATATATAATGTATATATATATGTATATATATAATTATATAACATATATCTGTATATTATGTATATATATATGTATATATATACCTATATATATATACATATATATATTGTATAATATATCATATATATATAGGTATATAATATATATATATGTATATATATATGTATATATATACAATATATAATATACATATATATATATGTATATATATACATATATAGATATGTATATATATATATTATATGTATATATATATGTATATATATACATAATTAATATATATATTATATATATGTATATATATACTATATATATACTATATATATATATATATATATATGTATATTATAATATATCTATATATATATCTGTATATATATACATATATATATATTGATTCTATATATATATATATATGTATATATATAACATATATATATATGTATATATATATATGATTGATTGATTGATTGATTCTAGTTTCAGCTTATGAGCTGTGGCCATGCTGGGGCACACCCGCATTTGGTGTTTCCCTTGGTTTCACTTCATGGAGGCTTTCTAGCAACTGCTATTTGGTGCATGAGAGAGTTCGATGCAGCTGCCCTCATCTGCCCCTCCTGCCGTGAAGTTGGTTCATCTGGGACACCTGACAGGAGAGATCCAGCTTCATTTTAAAGACATCTGTATCCACCCCATGCAGGTCTCTCGGTTCAGGTTCTTCGGGAGGATATTGAAGAGCTGTGGGCCTCGGAAGCCCAGGCTATCACAGAATCTTGTCCTACATCTTGATGGCAGGTTTGGAGTCCTAGGCACCACGCAGTGGCGCCCAGTTCTGGCATTTGCGTAACTCTCGATGCCAAAGTTCAGGACACTTCCCTCCAGGATCTTCCAGATGTATATTATGGCATATCTTTCCCGCCTACGCTCCAGGGAATATAATTTTAATCTCTTGAGTCTTTCCCTAGCTTACATTCTGCATAGAGGCTATCTTCTTTGTGTAGCTTCGTTGGATCGCCTCAAGTTTCTGTGATCAATTGACACTGGATGGTGACCATAGCTGAGAGCAATAGTCAAAGTGGCTTAGGACAAGTGTCTTCCAGAGGACATCATGGTTTCTTCTTGTTCTCCTTGTTCTAAAGGTTCTAAGAATCCATCCAGCCAGCCGTCTACACATTCTGTCATTTAGCAACATGTACATGAAAGGTCGCGTCATCACTCATGTGAATACCCAGGTCACGCCATCTGATTGTGCCTCTGGGATTGCAATCCTCCGGGTCCAGTGTATTCATCATTGGGTATTGCATTCAGTTTTGCATGCTGATAGTATAAGAGCTTGAACTTTCCAGCATTGAACTGCATGCTATTCTTTTTCAGCCCACTTGTATCTTTCGTCCAGCTCACATTGCAGGTGTTTAGTGTCCTCAGGGTTCTGTATTGCCTGTGAAACTTTTGTATCATCTTCATAACTTTGATCGTGGCTCTCTGCGTGGGTCTGAGGGCATGTCTGAGAGGGCCATTATGAACAGTAGTGGTCCCAGAACAGTGCCCTGCGGAACACCGCTCACTAATTTGTGTGTTAATGGAGGTGGCCCCATTGGCTACTACCACTGACTTCTATCCTTCAGAAGTCATGAAGCCATTCTCCCAGTTTCAACATGTTGAGATCACGCAGTTTTGTGACATATCATTCCATGATCGACTTTATCA
>NC_042998.1:11873630-11892228 GCF_006345805.1 Octopus sinensis
TTGTAAAAGGTGCATGGATTTTATTACCAATTTTTGTTGCCTACTTACCTTTCAGCCACTACACACATTTTCTCTCTCCTTTCTCTCCTTGTTTTTTCTGTGTCCCTTTCTGTAGAAGAGCGTAGGCTAGAAACGTAACAGACTTTTTCTATTCCTGAGCGTTATACTAATACATATGTTTGTTTTGTACACCACCTGTCTTCGTCTTTTGTTTTTTTCGTAAACTCTCCCTATATATATATGTGTGTGTGTGTGTGTGTATATATATATATATATAATTATACCAAGGACATATAGTCCCTTAAGGGATGTTTGCATCCTAGTTCTCAGGTTTTACAAGTGTTCAGAGAGAAAAACTAAATACTTTCGTTTTGCATTGATGGATATTGGTATTTAAATTATTTATTAATGAGAAAAAGAAGAAAATGGGGAAATTGGTATGTAGACATCAATTTATTCAAGGATATTCAAAATCAATATAAAATGAAATTCTTACCGTGGGTCACACGTAATATTCGAACATCTGAAAATAGCGGTCCGTATTCATGGAGTCACGTAGAAGATATGGGCCGACGACAACCATTTCTACTGTATATTTGTTGTGTCTAATTTGCTTATCCTCATAATTGCATTTATACATACATGCATACATACATACATATATACGTACATACATACATACATACATACGTACATACATACTACATACATACATACTACATACATACATACACACACACACACACACACACACACACGCACACACATATAATATATATATATATATATATATATATATATAAACAAGAGTGAAAGAAAACTAAACTATGCTTCCTTATTAGATTTCAACATGCTTCTGCCTGGCGGCCAATTTAAATGTACATTCCGTGCATGTTGAAAAACATAGATGAATTAACGGAAAACATCTATGATTCACCTATATATAGAATGGCTGCGATTCGATTTCGAATAATGCCTTAGGCTGGTTATTCCCTCAAATACAAGCAGCACAGATGTTTCTTTTCAGTCCTCTTAGCAACTTACAGTTTTTAGACAGACGTGGCAATGATGTGCGCCTCTTGCAATAGATGTTACCAACCACAAACAGATATAACTAACCTATGTAATTCATTTGGGCAAAGAAACGATGTGTCAGCCTAGCATTTTGTCGTTGGATTTCATGTCGGAGAATGACTTCTTATGGAATATGTGTATATACAAAACACGCGCGTCAGAGGATATCAGTGAGTAGGGAGAAGAATTCTTAGTAATCTATATTGTCTATACATTTAATTTCGCTAAAATGATATTGGTCGTGAATGCACAAGCAGTGGAATTTTCTTAAATATCATGTATTTATGTGAAATTAAAACGCTATAAATAAGTGTTGATAATTTTGAGCTGGTGGTTAAGAATTGAGGTCAAGAAGACGATTATTTGTGCACGCTGTTTATAATGTTGTCACATGTTGTAGAAGCAGGAAGCCAGACAACTTGGTAATCCTCGGAGATAGAAATAAATTAGTTAGTTTAAAGTAAGAAAGACAGGAAAGAAGAATATGAAATTAGACAGAGTGTAGAGAAGCATGGAAGGGCGAAAAAAGAAAGAATAAAAGCATGCTGAACAAAATATTTGAATAATGGCACGGTTGGAATGAAGTAGTGTTACAGTATTATTAAATACATGTAATGGCAGGAAAGGAAGTTCCGTCTACGTATATTTTTCTATAGTTTTATACACACACACACTAACACACACACACACACACACATATATATATATATATAATTATATACGAGAACATGTATGTGTATCTACGTATGTATGTATACATGTATGTATGTATATATATATATGTATATACACACATACATACACAAATACACACACGCACACACACACATATATATACATACATACATATATATATGTGTGTGTGTGTGTGTGTGTGTGTTTGTGTGTGTATGTGTGTGTGTGAATGCAGATGGCCTAGTGGTTAGAGCAGTGGACTCGCGGTCGAGGGATCGTGAGTTCGAATCTCAGACGGGCGATATACATATATATGTATATATATATATATATAATATATATATATATATATATATATATATATATATTATATATATATACTACATATGTGGATATATATATGGGTGTGTTTGTTTTGAGGCGTTGTTATCTAACTCCTCCTACATTGTTTTATCTATTTAGATGAAACTTGACACGGGAATAGCACTCCTTTTCTGGAAAACTAGTAACATACTGAGATTGTTGAAAAAAAAATCGACAATAGAGCCCCTGGAAGGGATTCTTATATTTACTACATATAACTTATACATTATACTACATATAACTAATATATTATAACTAATATATTATAACAAGTTATAATCCCAAAGTATATACTTGGGTAACTGAATTAATATTCAAATGTCGAAACAATAATATACATATACTCCGTTGTCAGTTCCACATTTACAGCATCATTGAACTACGGTAGTAGTTGAATAATATTCTTAAGGCAGCAATTTACTCACACGCAGCATATTTCAGAGCTTGTTGCTAATTCAGTTCTTAACAAAATTGAGAACCGATAACATTTTGAAGAGGAATGATTCCTACCTACATTTTAGCATAATGAAATTGAGATCTGGTCTAGTAGAAAAAAGTTTACATCAAAATTTGTAGCGATGTTATAGGAGAATTAATAACGCCACTAATCAAGTTTCGATGTAAATAACCTTTGAGTTTAAAAGCAAAATATCTTTATCTTAGCTTCAGCGATGGAAGAAAGCGTGAAGAATTTCATCGTTTTGGAACCATGCAACAAAAATTTGTATCAACAAATTTGTGAGGTAAAATATCATGAAAAAATATAAGGCAAAAAATTGGATTTAAGTATTATCTTTTTATTTTAAAAGCAACCTATATTTAAATTAAGCTTAAATGATAGAACGCAATTCGAGGAAATTCACGGTATCAATCTCATGCAATGAAGTTTTCAAAGAAAAAGTTGTGTGTTTGTTTCTTAAACTTTATTATGAATATAGTTCCAGGGGACTTTTAATATATGTTACCGGCATCATTGAGGTAAGGAAAAAATTATCAACAACAACGCTAATTGACTCGTTTGACACAGTATTAATTAGCTTAATACCATAGCCTGGCAAAAATATGTATTGCATGGAAAAATGCGAGCAAGTGAAATAATATTCTTAAGATTAATAAATCTGGGAAAGTTCAGGACAAGTTATTACATCTGGTAAAATAGAGAAAATTTTTACTTAAAATATTGCAACTAAGGATAAAATTTGAATATTAAAAATCATTTGATTTTAATTCACAAAGTAACATTATAATTAAAAAAGGTATCATAATTTTGTTAAAATATTGACACGCTAGAATACTTTAACAATGAGAGCCAGAAGTAGGGACGTGATGACGAGCTGCACAATGGAGAAGTCTTCGGGGCTGGATGGCCTGCCCTTCGAACTCTATCTTCATATGCAAATTTGGTCGTTGATCTCTTGGTAGCTGGCTAAGATTTTATATAGAAGGTAGCGAAGGAACCTAGCATGGGTGGAGCACTGATCAATTTGGGTAAATCAAACCCTTTCCAATGGATCGACCATCAATACTTAGAGGCTGTCTTTGCAGTGGTATGTGTTGTAGCTACTCCCGATGTTCTTACTATCATTACTACTACCACTGCTTCCATCCATTCCGCTTTCACTACTTACATGGCCACCACCGTTAGAATTGTTCTCAATGCTGCCGTTACTGCTACTACTGTCGCTGCTGCTTTTCATCTCTACGTTCTGAGTTCACATTCCATCGAGGCTGACTTTGTCTTTCATCCTTTCAGTGTGGATGAAATCAGTACCACTTAAGCACTGGAATCGCTCTAATCAACTTGGCCCCCTCCCCGCAAAAAAACAAAAAATACTGCCCTTCTGCTAACATTTGAAGCCAATAATAATTCATGTCACGTCTGCATGTATCTGATTAACTCTTTCTGTGCGTGTCTGTATCTGTGTGTATGTATGTGTGTGTGCGTTCTAACTAATTTTTCCACCGTCTAGGCCTAAAAAAGCCCTTATTATTGGTTCCCTGTCCTGTTATTCCTTATTTGTACTGTTTTTTCTTCATTTGTATTACTTTTACGTCCTGTTCTTGTCACTTGTTTTACCCCTCTGCAAAAGAATTTTATTTAATTCCTTTTGCAGGAAGGACTGCTTCGTCATGGCCGTGTTTTGCCCTTACCTTCGAAACACGCATTGAGTCGAACCAGGGGCAGCTGATGAAGGGGAATTTTCCTTGTATTGTTTGTCCTGTACTCTGTTTTTACGTTGTTAAAAAAAGTCCGTTTCCTTGTTTGATTTTATTTTTTCGTTTCTCGTTGTATTCTACGTTTAATTGTGGTGTCCTGTACTCATATATATATATGCTTGTATATATACATGTAGATGTAAACGTACATATATGTATGTATATATGCATATAATTTATTTATTTATTATATTGTTATTATATGTATATATATATGGATGTGTGATTGAATTACTTTAAACGTTGATATATATGCGGATATATCTTAACTCCTCCTTTGAAAGGTAAACTAAACTTGCAATACAAAATTTTGCTTCTTGATGCAGAAGACGAAGTGTTAAAACCAAAAAACAAACGAAGAAGGGAAAAAAACGTCTCATGTCAAAACACGTTAGTTTTCTTTTTCTGTTATATTGATTTTAATCCGTATTTTGTATAAAATAATATTTTTAATTTTCTTGAAATCATGCTGCATAGAATATTTCTATGCGAATTTGATTCCTGTAGAATTCGTGTTTGTGAACCTATAGGAAAATTGTTAAAAGAATACAAGCACATGGTAAGAATATCAAGCTTTCTCTCAATCTCTTCTCCCCCTTTCTCTCTCTCACACACATGAGTGTGTCTGTACTTATATATATGGCTATGTAAATATATATACATATATACATATGTATACACATGCACACACACTCACACATATATGTATGTATATATTCATATGTACATACGTATATTTGCATGATATTTCTATGCATATTAATATATTTCTTCAGATAACTCTACATTTCAATCTATGTTCGCAAGTGTGTGTGTGTGTATATATGTATGTTTGTATGTAAAGGATAGATTTATCAGAAGAAAGACATTAAAATGCAAGGAATATATTGTTAAGAATGTATGCACATATCTTCATGTTTAATATTTGTGCATAAGACACGACACACATATACTTCTGTGTGTTTGTGTGTGTGTGTGTGCGTGTATGCGTGTGTGTCTATGTGTGTGCGTATGCGGGTGTGCGCGCGCGCTTATGTGTGTAATTAATATTTTTACTTGAAAGGACATTTTAGAATAGCAACATTGTATTTTCTCATGGTGTAATTCAATAATGAGACTTGAATCAAGTCTATTTTTCAGTTGTGATTGGGTTGACAATGTTCGCCTATACACACATACATACATACATACATACATACATACATACATGCATACATACATACATACATACATACATGCATGCATGCATGCATGCATACATACATACATACATACATATATACATACATACATACATACATACATACATACATACATACATACATACATACATACATACATACATACATACCTACATACATACATGCATGCATGCATGCATACATACATACATACATACATACATACATACATACATACATAATACATGCGTGCATACATACATACATACATACATACATACATACATACATACATACATACCTACATACATACATACCTACATACATACCTACATACATACATACATACATACATACATACATACATACATACATACATACATACATTCATACATACATACATACATACACACATTCATACATACATACATACATACATACAAACATACAAACATACATACATACATACATACATACATACACTGCTAATTTTTCTTTTTCTCTTGGTGTTCAGTAATATACTTTAGGTCCGTGTTGTTAAAACTTATACCCTTTGCAATCATTCGGGTTAATTTCTTTGGGCGCTGTCTTTTTCCTTTCAAACCATTAAATAGAAAACAAATTCAAAATAATGCATAATGCACTGGATGTGAAGTATGTATGTACTTTGCTCATCATCTACGAGACGCATAAAGAACGAATTCATCCCAAGTATCTTATAACAAGACACATACTCTCTGTTTTTAGTAATAAATAAAAGTATATGAATTTAAGTAATTCAATGGATGTATTCATATTGGTCTGCAGCTGCTTAAGTGAAACAATTTTATGGAGAGATAAAAACTAAGTTAACAACAGAAAGTTTTGCTAATAGTGTATATACCGCTGAAAATCGATAATAATTAAATTATAGATCGCATTTTTCAGATTACTGTGTATAGCATTTCGCAGGAAGCAAGAACAAAGAGTCGCAGCTGTTACATGTTACCAGTAATCTGATTCAAAGTCTACGCCAGCAAATTGAAGTATGCGTATTGCATTAGATATTCCTTCAATGAAATGATGTTTATGTTCTTTCAGTGATAGAATTTCAAAATCATGCCTGATAAATTTGAAGCCGCAGGGTCTATTTATTATGTACCCACATTTGGATGACCAAAAATAGTAACAACAAGCAAGGAGGCGCATTTATTGGTCAGCCACATCAAATCACTGAACGACCATTCCGCTATGCTATTATATCTTCATATATAAAAGTAAGGTTATGTGTCTGTCTCCTACGATTTAGATTCCTAACTACTCCCACATTTTGCGGTGCAGTTTAACCAAAACCGGGTATCTTATAGTCGTGATTCATATCGAGCCCTTCTGGGTATTAGCGCGCGTCTACGATGAGTCTACGATTTAAAAAAAATTACCATAATTTTTTCCATTTTAATGCATTTTTTCGCTATTATATAAGGGAAGTAACTCTCTAAAAATGTCTACGATGAGTCAACGATTTAAAAAAAAAATTACCATCATTTTTTTTCCCATTTTTAATGTATTGTTTTGCTAATTTTTGGCTATAACTCTCTAAAAATGCTTATATAGTTATTTCCCTTACAATCCGAGCAACGCCGGGCGATACTGCTAGTATTTCATAAAAAATTACTATTTCAAAAAACGGAACCGATGCCATATATCTACAATCTGTTAAATATCTTACTTGATAAAGATGCTGATCGATGAATATACACAGCACAATTTTAGATTGATACACTTCGTGCAGTAGACATAATGTGAGACAAAATACAGCGCATTAAAGAAAATTGATTTTAACTTAACGGCTTAATTTTTTCTGTCGTTTTCAGAAAATTCCAGTAGAACAGTTGAAAAAGAAGTAAACCTTCAAGAAGTTACATCTGGATGTCAGTCCCAATTAAATTTTCATTGGTTCTGTTTTATTTGTAGGGACATGCTGAGTATTGCATATACATTCAATACATTACGCTTGCAATCACTTGTTCTCTTGTCATTGCCTCTCTCTCTCTCTCTCTCTCTGACTAACTTCAATTATTACTTTTTAATACAAATAGATTGTATCCAATCTAACAGCTGTTTCTGCTTCCATTGTTCTACGCTATTGCCATTGAAAATTCAAAAAATAATATTCAACATATTTGTAACACATCCGATATGGAACATGGAGCTTAATCAGAGTGAAGAAAAATACACAAAAGAAAAGAAAAGAAAAGAAAAGAAGATGAAAGGCTTTATATATTTAAATCATACCGTTGCGGAATTTGAACTCAGAACGGAGCGGCAGACTAAATATCTATATTTTTACTACCCAGAAGGGTCGAAACACAGAGGGGACAAACGAGGACAGACAAACGGATTAAGTCGATTACATCGACCCCAGTGCGTAACTGGTACTTAATTTATCGACCTCGAAAGGATGAAAGGTAAAG
This sequence comes from Octopus sinensis, assembly GCF_006345805.1. Taxonomy (NCBI): domain Eukaryota; kingdom Metazoa; phylum Mollusca; class Cephalopoda; order Octopoda; family Octopodidae; genus Octopus; species Octopus sinensis. The sequence continues at coordinate 11,881,594 of NC_042998.1, forward strand.
TCGACCTCGGTGGAATTTGAACGTAACGGCAGACTAAATATCGCGAAGCATTTCGCCCGGCGTGCTAACCATTCTGCCAGCTTGCCGCCTTAACATATTAATAGGTGGGTTAATTTTTCTATGGGGGTAACAGGGTGTATAAGTAATAAAAAAGTAAAATAAAAAAAATCACCATTACGGGATACGCCAATAGGTCTTGAAATAGAGGGAGTGATAGTGCCATATCGTTTTGAAGTAATCATAATAGTTCTTGAGATTATAATAGTACTATTTAATAGTTTATCATAATAAAGTGCTCATCAGTTAATTACAATTATTTACTCACTGATATGTTGTAAAGACCGACAACCTATTGCTCCTAATGGGGCTGACCAAAGTCCAGCTCTCGTTATAATTGGTCAGTTAAATTTAAACGCAAAGGGCAAGCTATTATGATCATTATACGGGTAGATGCAAATAAATAAATAAATAAATAAAAAATTATAGAAAATTAGTATATGTATTAGTTAGGACATTGTAACTAGAAAACAAATAGGCACAGGAGTGGCTGTGTGGTAAGTAGCTTGCTAACCAACCTCATGGTTCCGGGTTCAGTCCCACTGCGTGGCACCTTGGGCAAGTGTCTTCTGCTATAGCCCCGGGCCGACCAATGCCTTGTGAGTGGATTTGGTAGACGGAAACTGAAAGAAGCCTGTCGTATATATGTATATATATATATATGTGTTTGTGTGTTTGTGTGTCTGTGTTTGTCCCCCTAGCATTGCTTGACAACCGATGCTGGTGTGTTTACGTCCCTGTCACTTAGCGGTTCGGCTAAAAGAGACCGATAGAATAAGTACTGGGCTTACAAAGAATAAGTCCCGGGGTCGATTTGTTCGACTAAAGGCGGTGCTCCAGCATGGCCGCAGTCAAATGACTGAAACAAGTAAAAGAGTAAAGAGTAAAAAGAGTATGTAAACAAGCACAATGTGAAGGAATGAACAACGCCCGCAGTGTCAATTAATATAATGTTCTTCCTAGAGGTAAGACAACATTTTTGTTTGCTGCCCTCGCACGTCATTGGCAGTATGTACCCATTGAAGCCTTTACTATAGCGTCCTAAATGTATCTACTGCTATTTCCAGTAAACATTGGTGCTTTGTTGTACCACTACTCTCTCTCTCTCTCTCTCTCTCTCTCTCTCTCTCTCTTATATATATATATATATATATTATTGGTGAATTGAAAAATGGAGCTGAACGCAGATTGAACAGAAATCGTATTATTTCATTCTACACAACTACAGTGTTTCGAAAGGCACAAATACCAAAATCCGATTGAATAATGGGACCATATTGTGTCTTTCTCTTCAGGAAGAAAAGGAATCCGTTGGAAAAACAAACAGAACAGAGGCAGAGCAAAAAACAAATCGAACTGTGCTCCTAAGAGCCCATGGCGAAACTGTTATCAGTGTATGTTGAGAACCGGTGGCTGAAGAATTCAACAGGTCAGGCATCGGTCAACATGTGGGTGAGGGTGTATAGACGTTCTTTGTGACCGAGAATAAAGTTCTGACTATTTAAAGAATATTGGATGTTTTATAAGGGCGAGAAAAAATCTACTTAGAGACGTGTGTGTGTGTATACTGTTCTATATATGTGTGTTGGCGTAGGGGTAGAAAACATTTTTGTGTACGTGTGTGCGTTTGATCGTTCGGCTGTCAGTGGCTACTGCCGTGATACCGTTGGGTGGCAGAAAGAAAAAAAATAAAGAAAAATTATATATATATATTTTATGTTTTTATGTGTGTGTGTGTGTAAGATTATTCATCTTTCTATTTCTCATATATATATATATATATATATATATATAGAAAGTAGTAAAAAGTGAAAAAACTACAGAAGGCTTGTTTTAAAAGGTTAAAAAATATATTTGAGTCATTATGTCAGAAGAATGTTATAAAATTTTTTCATACAGTGACATAGTTTTTGAAGAAATACCGGTTTCGTGTTAACTTTCAAATTTCTCAAAACATCGTGTTATGTCTTCGTTATGAAGTGTTAACGAAGACATAACACGATGTTTTGAGAAATTTGAAAAGTTAACACGAAACCGGTAATTTCTTCAAAACTATGTCACTGTATGAAAAAATTTTATAACATTCTTCTGACATAATGACTCAATATATTTTTTAACCTTTTAAAACAAGCCTTCTGTAGTTTTTTCACTTTTTACTATTTTCTATATATTCAACCACGTGCTTTCACACACCAACTTTCTCACCTATTATAATATATATAATATATAAATATAAATATATATATATATATAATATATATATATATATATATATATATATATATATATATATATATATATATTATATTTAGTGAAGGGAAGAAATGGAGCCGAACGAAGATTCTACAAAATTCCTTTTTATTATTTTCTACACATGTTTCAAAGGCTGCAAATTCCCAAATTCGGATTGAATAAGGAGACCATTCTGCAGCTTTCTCTTCAGGAAAATCCAGGAATTTAAAATCTCAAAACAAATGCGCAGCAAGCTTTCGAACACGGTCGTAACCTCAACCGTGTCTTTTCTGGTGTGATTTTTGCTACACAGGTATCGGTTAAATTTTGAATAATCCGTAACAAGATAATTCATTTTCCATTTCATTAAATATATATATATATATATAGTATATATATATATATATATATATATATATATATATATATATATATATATATATATACATATACATATGCATATGCAGTAGTAGCTCGGTTTTCGAACACCTCTCATATGAATAAATCGTACTTTATATACATACATATACTCACTCGCGCACGCACGCACACACACACAAACACACACACACACACACGTGCGCGCACACACACCTATATTATATATATACATCTTGAATAGGCATATATATTGGTTAATCCACATTGGGAAGAAATATCAATGTTCCTGATATTCAATGTTCGAAGAAATACCAATGTTCCTGAAAACCTAGTTTTCATTAGCATACAGAAAAAGAAAATTACCCTGGGATAATACATGGTTGGTTGAATGCATTCCCCAACCTTTATCCTTCAAGAACTATATAGCAATTTTCTAATGTGATTTTAGGGAAATCTGTCCATTTGTAATTTCCGATTTCATTCGCACCCTGTCCTTTCTTTCTCTCCTTCCGTATGTATATAGGTATGTATGGACACAGACAGACATAGATTTGCCAGCACTCTCGTTAAAGAAATTATAACAAAAATACGAATATCTATTCTGTTCGCCTTGTCTCTGTCTCTCTCTGTCTCTGTCTCCATCTCTGCCTTTCATATCTGTTATTCTTTGCATGTATAATGACAGAGGCCTATACACGTACACACAGGTACATATGCACGAATATGACAGACTCTCTGTTTGTCTGGGTGTATCCCTGAATGTGCGCATGCATGTATGTGCATGTGTATGTACACCAACACAAATTTCTCAAAAGAATCGTTAAAGAATGTTTAGATAAATTATTAAGATAGAGCTATTGAAAATAAGAAGATTCTGCAGCTTCATATGTATCAGCTTTATAATTTAACTCAATGTTTCAGACAGACAAACATATAAGTAATACTGTTATAATATTCTGAAAAATGAATGTGTGTGCATGTATATGCTTGTGCCATTATAGAGAGAAGGGCAAAGTGAGTGTGTGTGTGTGTGTATGTGTGTAAGAGAGAGAGGGAGAGACAGGCACAGATGGAGAGACAGACACACAGACAGAGAGGGCGAGACACACAGAAAGGGGGAGACAAATAGTCAGTAAAGGAGAAAGAGAGAGAGAGAGAGAGAGAGAGAGAGAGGACAGACTGAATATTCTTATCGTTTTTTTATAATGTAAAAAGCGGCATCTTTGAAAAGAGACCCATCTATCTATCTATCTATCTATCTATCTATCTATCTATCTATCTATCTATCTATATAATTAACTGTCTGTATGTATGTCTCTCTCTCTCTCTCTCTCTCTCTTTTACCCTATCTACTTATCTATCACCCAGTACACAAGTACCTTAGACAATTCATAGGCACTTCCCGCCCCAGTTTCCTCCATTGAAATATTTCAGAAAGATAGCTGGATGTTTATTATGTTATAATCATTGTAATATTCCTCAAATACTTTACGAACTAAATTCGCTCTTTAGAAATAATATAGCAGAAGACGGCAATGTGCTGTATGAAACTAGACTTTGTATTTTTATCTATTAAATGTTTCAACATTGTTTTATCTTCTTTAACTGAATTCTATCTTGCATATATAAATGTATACCTACATTTCAATGAAGCGAAGTATTACTTATTCCAGGCATAAGACAACAAGACATGCACTAGTATTATATAAATTAGTCACAAGCAAGTAATCAACTGAAAAGCATTTGTCGGTTGCATCATAAATATTATACTTAAATATATTTTTTTTATACTTACACTGAGTGTATTTGAAAATCTAAGATAAATTTAAAATAACACGTACAGATATCAGAATCTACAGAATATATGTTGTGTAAAGCATGTAAAGAAAATAAATGGGAAAGATGTTATTATTATCTGTACAAACAGAACAGAGAAAATATTCTGACATATTTCATAGTTGGTTTGCCATTGTTAATTTGATAAATATCTACAGCGTAGGCATGACACACTGCAGTCAAATTACATTACGTAAATTAATCATGTATGTATGCATATATGTATGCATATATATGTACACACAGACACATATATATATGTATATATATATATATACATATATATATACACACATATATGCATATATATATATATATATATATATATATATATATATGTATGTATATATATATAGAGAGAGAGATACTGACAAAGAGATATGTATATATATATATATATATATATATATACAAACCCTCAACACGTATATATTTGCATATGTATATTTACATTTAGAAAAACACATACAGAAACATACAAGTATATACAGTTTGTATGCATGTACAATCACACACACACACACACACACACACACATGCGTTTACACGTATTCATTAAAAAGAGTAAGCAGTACATACGTTACTAGAAAGTGATTCTAATGTCGTATGTAGTAGGAATCGTTGTGCTGAATGCTTACCTTCATGGTTTCATTGTCTGTAGCTGTAACAGTTTGCGTGTCACTATTGAATCAACATAATAGCACGTCATAATCTCTAATGACATTAGAATTTTCTATGAAAGGATTTTCCTGGGTAAAAAAATGAAATTTCTTACCTTTAGATGATGAAAACTAAACTGGGAATAGAAGATTCCATGGATATTTGGAGCTTGTGAAATCTGTATATTTCATATTTGATATTTTAGATACAGACACAACATCTTATAATTCAAATAATAGAAAAAAAACCTTGGAGTATTGAGAAGCAGGACATAATAGGCCAAAGGGAAAATATACCAGTCTAAAAACAATTCATGCCATAGAACTGATTGCAACAACAACAAAATCACAACAACAACAAAAACATCAACAAATACAAAACTACTGCAATGTTAGCTACAATAATATCTACAACAACTAGAACAACAATAATGCTTTCTGATTTAAGTAGAAGGCCAGTAATTTTTATGTGTTGTGGTTTCGTTGATACCATCGACTGCAGTTCTGAGACTGGGATTTTTTTTTCTGTCGACCTCAAAAGGATAAAATGCAAAGTTGACCTTGGCGGGAACTAAACCGATGTGCTAACGTTTCTGGAGTATAGCTGATTGGTGTAATGTTTTCTCTGATACTGTTGTATTGTCTCTCAGGAATGTATATCATAAAACAGTGGTTAAAATGTCAAGTTCTCAATAGTCAGCATTCCTCTGATAATATACTTCGGTGAGAGCGAGTTCACTTCACATGTACCACAAGTACTAGAGAAGGTAACTGAACACTAACTTATCTTGTTACCTTTCTTTAAAACAGTACTCTTCAAATGGTGCTCCTCGATGCATATCTGGATTCCCTGTAGATTTTCAAAGATATAATTCCAAGTTCTCTGAAAGTCATCTCACACTTCAGCATCTTCAAAAACGTATCACAGATAAGTTTTTTTTATTCACAAATATAATTGATAAATTATATATTTTATTTACGAAAATCAAGAAAATGAGGCACACTATAACTTTATATATTTTTTGTAAATCTTTATTTTTAAAATACTATTTTTTAAAAAGAATTTCTTCGCCAAATGCGTCAATAAATATAACTGGATATCCGGAATGCCGTGAAGTTAAACGTTTGAGAACTACTGCTCAAGAATACAGAGGCTTGATGTTAGAGGAATTAAACAACTCTAATTTATTCTATTTCATGTTCGTCATAAAGCTAAAGTTGTGCACTGTGACCGGAGGATAAAAATGTTCTTGAATGAGGCTTAAAATATGTCTAGAATACGCTTCATTTACATAAACGTGTGAAGATTTATTTAGACTTTGATGATAAAGATTAACACCTTGAAAAAGCAATGTGTTGCAAAGTTCTGCACTAAATGAAATAAGTTTCTTCGACGATCGTACAATTCAAAAGATCATTATAGTCAAGTGGCTGAAAAGTTTGCACCGTAACCACAAGGACACGGGCTCGATCCAACTATTTTGTAGTTTTGAGCAAGTGTCTATTACCATAGCCTCAGCTCTATCCAAATTTGTGAACGAAACTGATTAAGCAGAAACTAGAAAGCAGTCATATGGACTGCACCTGTAATTCAAAGGTGCATATGTGTCACACACTATTTCACGTTGATTTTACCTGAAAACTCACAGGACAGGTACACATGTCAGTGTTAATTAAGCGATTTATACGTTAATTAACACAGTAGGCAGTTGAGTTGATTGAATAATAGGTTACTTACCAGCAAACGCGATGGAGATATATTTCTTGTTGACTTAAAAAGAAGTAAAAGGTTTTCTACTTGAGATTCAAGTCAGGTTGTTGATTGGCACTGATCAGAATTTATCTTTTCTTCTCTACGGGATCATGCACATTTGGTATATAATTATATATTCGCGTTCTTTTGCAAAAAGCAACTAATGTGAACATTAGTTTATTTTTGACTTGACTGAAAAATCCAATATTTTAGACGAAAGCGTAAAAGTGAGTATGTAACAGCTAAGTTAACAATACATATTCATCAGATCCTGTATAGAAACAACAAGAATTTTCAGTCATTTTGAGCTAAAATTTGTCTATCGAATATACTACTAAGTTTCTTGTAACAACGATATTTTAAGCTGCAAAAGCTCAAATAGTTAATCAATAATCGCCTTCAAAAGTCATGTTGATATCAAAACAATACTGAAATATTGTGAAAGATCAGTCAGTTCGACGTATCAGCGATTTTGATTGAAATCTAGGTCATTGATAAATGTATTAAAGAAGAACAAATATATTAGTTGTCATCGTCATTTGAAACTGGTTTTTTGAAACATTGGAACACAGGTTTATCAGCCACATTCAAGCGATTATTTGCCATTGGTTTTCTCTTACGTAATTGACCTTAGATTGATTTACATTTGGTGAGCAGCATAGACTTTAATAATTAATTGATAGAGCCACTCGTTGTCATCATGCAGTGCAGGAAAGAAGGCGTGAACTGCGTTTCTTTTGGGTGGAAGTACGCCATCCACGTGCATTGTCCATCAGGCTGCATTCAGCAAGATATTCACTCTATACCACTGTAAAAGGCATTTACTAAAATGACCATGTGGAGGGATTGAACTCAGAGCAACAGAGTTGCGGGGCTCTTTTAAATGCATCACCACAAAGACCACACCCAAATAAGGTTGCCGAATCGCCAAACTATGAAATTATCTGTTGATTTTGATTCTGTTCTGTACAGCTAAGGAAATGTGATTTTTGCTTGTTTATGCGTCTGTTTACCCATCCTTCATCAAAATATTCGCATCGCATTATGTGCACTGTTATAGTTTTGGACAGCCTCCTACTCAAAATACATTTTTTTGCTTATTTTAATCATTAAGTACATATTTTGACCCCACTGTATTGAGTCAATCTATATTTTCCGCTTCTCATTATAACTTTGAAATTCGTTCAAATTATATATATATATATTTATATATATAATATACTTCAGCCTACGTAGACTATGAGGTAATGTAGTTTATATATCCACACATATTTGCAAATACACCCCCGCAATACCGCACAAACACTCAAATAAATGAACATACATCAGTACATACTAACACATGTATGCATATACACATAGCACGCAGAAGCATACGCACGCACTTATATGAGGGCGGAAATCGTTGATACTTTCATCTCCATTTTTACATAAACCATGTATACCTATATATATATATACACATATGTGTGTATCTGTGTGCGCGTGCGTGCGTGTTTGTATGTATATATACATATAGCAGTATGTATGTATGCGTGAATGCGCGTGCATAGGCATATTGAGTCTGCGTAAATGTGAAGAACTATTTAGCTATGCATCTATCACTTTCTATCTTCCATTCAGTTTCTTTATGAGCATATATGTGTTTGTATATATATATATACATACACATATATGAGTGTAGGCATAGATGTAATCACAAACACACAACACACAGATATATGTATATATATATATGTAAATATATACATACATATACATATATATAGTGTATACATACATACCTACACACACATACATACACTACTTTACTAAGTGTGTTGCTTTGTACCTACTTCATTACATCATGTCTTACTAAGTGATAACATCCGTTAATGATACTGAAAACGTAATATACACATTTAGTCTGTAGTTACTTTCGTTTCACTATATTTTATTCATTTGGTATTCGATAACAAGTTAGCTAGTATAGATCGTTAGTTATTAATAACTATTTAGAGAAGTGTGGAAGTATTAAATATAATTACAAATAATAGTAGAATAGGAATACCTACATACAAACATACATAGATACATATATGCACGCATGTATTAACAAGGAGAAATTATATATATATATGTATGTATGTATACACACACACACACACACACATATATATATATATATATATATACTTGATGCATTTTATATTTATTTATAATTGAACGCAGCCTTCTCCACAGTAAGTTTTTACCTATATATATATATTATATATATATATATATATATAATATATATATATATATGTGGTGTGTGGTGTGTGTGTGTGGTGTGGTGTGTGTGTGTGTGTGTGTGTATGTGTGTGTGTGTGTGTGTGCGAGTGTATGTGTTGAGAAAATAGAAAGGTAATTAATAAATTATTATTTACGAATTAAGAAATTGACAAACATCACTTACAGCTGTTTCAATACAGATTCTCAGAAAATTAATTAAATTAATTAAATTAAAAATCATTTGAAAATTGAATCTCTTCAGAGGTAGATAAAGTATACAATGTAGGTGTTCAAGTTCCTCATTTTGAGTAAGTGGCTGCAAACCTTTCGCTAATATAAAATTTATACATCAACAACATAATATACAAGTGGTTGAACCCTTAGCATAGGAGCACGGTTGTGTAAAATAGAGTTATAAAACAATATATTCATCTGGAGTGTTGAGTATAATAAAGCTCAAGTAGATATAATTGGTAAAAATATCATATTGTGCTATTATATGTATTCTTAGTAAATCAATATAAACTTAGTGTGTAGAGTTTATTTCAAATATATATAGTTACTAATGTATAGTCAAAGCGGCAGCCACTCAGGCAATAAATTACATATTAAAAATCAAAATAGTTAAAATTACTATAAGAAAATTTACTCAACGTTCCGGTACATAAACATTATAAGTAAAAATGAATAAATTAAAATTAATAAATCAAACTAGAGTGAAGAGGGAAAATAGATAGAGAAGGAAAATAAAAAGTTGAATAAAGAATTAAGGTATTTTAATTTACTCATTTCTATTTATAATTTTGATGTTCAATACTCCTCGTATGTGTAATTAACCAGTACTTTCATAGGATTTTGCTTTTCCTGAATGAAGTTTGTAACCTTTAATTGCGCTTCTCTGAGTATATGTATATATGTATGCATGTATACTTTTTTTATTGCAGCTGCAAAAATATCACATAGGTGTTAATTACAGTTTCACGTTTCCGTTTGTTGGACAAATGTAATTAAGATTCCAGTCTTGATCACAACTTTCCGACGAACGGAAAAGTGAAAGTGAGTAACAGTTCTGTGATATTTTTGCAGCTTTAATAAAAAGCATACTACTCTAACTTCGGTGTTCGAGTATTTTTTTTACTACTGTGTTTTGCATTTATATGCTTACTCGTGTATAAATATATATATATATATATGCGTTATATGCACGCGTGTGTGTGTGTGTGTATATTGATTTAAAAATATAATGATTTAAAAATAATAAAAGATCACAACCTTGTGTAGTAGTAGTAGTAGTAGTAGTAGTAATAGTAGTAAATCTACTTAATTATGCTGTTTCAATTTTTAAAAAATTGTTATATTTTTTTTAACTGTAATTTTTTTTTTCGAAGTTACAATACAAATCTTAAAATGTTTGATCCTTTAATCATGAAACAAGGAAGGACACATCAGGTTTCTTTCGTTCTT
>NC_042998.1:11897328-11899828 GCF_006345805.1 Octopus sinensis
CTGGTCCAGCAGCTGAGTTTATTCTCATTTCTTCTATGGCAGATATACATCCCTCTCTGTTATGTCTATGTGGTCGATGGTTGTTGTTTGGTTTTGGAGTGTTGTGGCATCAAAGAAACTTCTGGGTTTGTGATTTGCATGTGCCCCAGAGGGGATGTGAACACACTTTTATACTGTTCCTTTAGTATTTCACTTATCCCTTGGGGGTCCTCAGTTAGAGAGCCCTTTTTATCAAAGAGTGGGCCAATCTTGCAGTGTACCGAGGTGGTTTCTTCTTTCGCAAATTTAAAGAAGGCTTTAGGGTTTGTTTTAATATTCTCTACTACGGCCCTGGCCTCTCTCTCTGCCCTCTCCTTCTCATAGGAAAGTTTGAGTGCAGTTTCCGTTTCAAAAAGTTTCAGGTGGAGTCCCTCATTGTTTCTCTGCCGTGCATTCAGTTGCTTCGAGAGCTTAGCTCTTCGCCTCATAAGTATTTTCCTGTCTCTGGGAATAACGTTCCTATGCCCGCCGGCCCTTTCTCCGGGACAAACTTATGGCATATGTTCTGTGTTGTTGTCATGAAATGTTGGAAATGTGTGTTGGTGTCTTGTGTGGTGATGAAGTCACTCCAGTCATGTTTTCGGATCTCTTCGTTGATCTTCTTCCAGTTTGCCTTATGGAAGTTTAGACTGGATAGGCCTGTGGTATTTTCTAATGGCTGCGTCCTCAACTAACTCTCTCATACCATATATCATTACCTCTACTAAGTTGTGGTCTGAGAGAATTGTCGGTGTCACCACCACGTTGTGATGAGCATCGGGTTGCTTGTGAAACAGAGGTCCAAGACATTCTCACCTCTTGTTGGCCAAAGCACTGCTTGCTCCATGAAAAACTTGCGTGTGAGAGCCAACAAGGACTCTGTCTGTCTCTGTTCAAGTGATGTCATTCCAGGGAGGAGATGGCCATCTGGCCATTTGACTTTCGGAAGGTTAAAATCTCCCAGCAGTAGAATGGTGTTACCTGGTCCAGTTTGTCCAGGACTTCTTCTATTCTTCTGAGGCTATCTTCAAACACTCCTTCATGACTAGGGTGTCCTGGTCCGATATGTGACACATATTACTATTTTCGGTGTTTCATGTGTACTATCAGTGTGTCACAGACTGAGTTTGAGTGTGTCAACAGTACTATGGGTGTGACATCTTCACGGACGTACAGGGCAACCCCACCATGAGTTCTTTCCTTCCTGTCCGAAGAAAAACAGTATACTTCGGTATGTGTATTTCCGCATCTGCTATACTGCTTGACAGGTGCGTTTCAGTCAGCGCCATGCATATGCATGGTTGTGCTGTGCTCAAGTCCCTAAGGTAAGGATTTTACCCATATTAGTGGGTTCACACCAGACCTCTGACATTCAGCAGAAGCACTGGTGAGACACCCGGGGTGTCAATAAAGGCTGACGGTGTGGCACCTGGGCCGGCGTTTAGCGGTGGCCACCCTGGTCCCTGATTGTGGTGGTCTTGGTGCTGTTGTGAGTGCCCCTGGCTCTGAAGACGATGTATCCAGGCCAGTTGTCCACAATTTTCTCTGCCATTGTCCACAAATTTCTTTGTTCTGCTGCCGCCGTCTGCATTTCCTCTGCAAATGTGCGCCTTCTCCTTGTTGGGGCATTACGCACTATGTCTGCATATTTCTGGGGCGCTTGTTTTGTTCTGGTTTTTGTTAAGGCATTTTGGTCGAGTGGGTTTGATGCAATTTCCATAGGGCCGGGATGAGCGAACCTGCATCCTTCCCTGTTTCTCCAATGCCAGCAGGTTCCTTTCGAAGAATTTTGCATTTATCTGGGTTTTCTTGTCCCCAGTTTCTCTCTGTTTTTCTTCCTCCGTTGGACGGTTGTCCACTGGTTCCTTCTGCATAGGTCTTTTCAATCCGGGTTGTTCTTTTCTGTTTCCCCATCGCCGCCTATCTGTTGTTTGCCCTGCTTGCCTTCTTCGACTGTGGCAGTGGGCGTGTCATTTTTTGACACTCTGTGGTTGGTGTTTCCTGTTTCCATCTCTCTCTCTTTGTCTTTGTCCACCTTGAGGACTTGGCTTAGCAAAGCCATGTGTGGTGCAATGAGGTGTAGGCCCTTTCGACTTCTCTTTTCTTCCTCTCTACTTGCGCCAACGTCCTCATAAAGCCATGGCTTTTCAGGGTCGCCGCTATGTTTTTAGTTGGTTGCGATCTGTCGGCCGAGCTCCATCCTCTGATGAAAACTTCCAGCTCTACTTTCGTCCAGTTACGCTGGCTTTTGTGACGCCAGTGTTGCATTCACCTCTAATTTTTGCATGTTGTCCATTCCGTTGTAGCGGGGAGAGAGAGAGAAGCTGTGAGGGAAAAAGGGAGAAGGGAGGAGAGAGGAGAGATTGTGATTGTGAGGAAGGGAGGAATTATTATATTATTTATATAATAATATTATTATATTAATCTAATAGTGCAATAGGGGGTAGGGAAAAGTAGAGAAAGGGAGCGTCTATGTACTTAA
>NC_042998.1:11902328-11912328 GCF_006345805.1 Octopus sinensis
GCTTCAATTATTTAAATATCCGATGATATAAATGCGTTCTATTTTTGTATAGTTCCAAATGTCTTATAATAACTCTTATAATAATCACGAGAACTGAAGCACATATAACCAGAGGTTCTCTTGTCTCCAGACAATCAGGCTGTTTCTATACCACATTGACACGTGCGTTTTGGGTGTGTTCTTTCTTATTCATTTTATCTCATCAGTTCATCTAGAGTTGATCTCAATTTTACCGACCGACGCATTTGTTTGATATTTTTTCTCAGAGGGAATATGATTCCATTAAATAAATTAATTATGTTGTTTGATGCTTAATATTCCTATAACTCGTCTTTATTTCTTATATCCAGACCACTGGCTATTCTGAATTTATTTCTCTTAACTCGTTCCCTTTTAAGTTCTGCATATTACACAAAAGGTTTTCTACAACTTCTGTAAATGCTCCAGCATCTTTGCTGGTTTCAAAATGAACTGTTGTTCTTATCGCGCTTTTTACGGGAGAAACACTTATACACCACTGCTTTGTTATCTTTAAACAATTCTTTTACCTTTTATTTGTTTCGGTCATTACCACCCTGGGGAATTTTAGTCGAACAAATCGATCCCTATAACTATTTTGGATCTCTTCTGTTTGGCCGCAGCTGTGGAAATTTCAAAGTTTAATCAAAATTTTAAAATTTGGTGTATTACTGTAGTTTTCCAAGTTGAATCACAGCAGATATTCCTCTTTTTTTTTTTTCAGAGATTAAAAAGAAAAAAGTTATATGGGTTTAAAGTTTGATCATTTTACCCAGGCAGAAAACAGGATTTGTAAGCTGTCATTAATTGCCTGACGTGTTCTAATATGAAATTGCAAATAAACCAACTTCTGCTTTACGCATGACATATAACCCCTCACAACTTTTTTTATTTTTTGGAATTTTCATAAACATTTTGCAAATTTGTATTCTACACTCGGGAATTCAAACGATTGAATTCCCGAGTGTAGAAGGGAAAAAATTGATGGTGCGTGATCTAAGGCCTATTTAGTTGTTATGTTTAGTACATCTCGTGACCAGGGTACTAGCAGCAAATCGGCACAAGCAGCAGAGCATAGCGTCGACACACATGCTTTCGCGTACAATATATTTGTCAACACGAGCTACCTCGCAGATAAAAGAGTTCTCATGCTTAGCTTGTTACCATAGAAACATGCATTAATGTGTCTGTGACTTACGATTGACTGAAATAACCCAAAATTTGCAAACTTTAAAAGCTATTAATTCATGGCATTAATTAGCATAAAAATCTACATCATTACATCGAATGCGAAATTAATTCGAACAGAAATTGAAGAAGATTGAAAATTAGCTGTCAAACAGAAAGGATCCTTTATTTTTTCTTTTGTAGTCTGATACTTATTCTATCTACACTTTCTTAGAACTGTTAAGTTACGCGCGCGAGAACACATCAACACTGGTTGTCAAGCGATGGTGGGGAAAAACACAGGTAAACTTATAAGCAACCCCCCCACACGCGCGCATACATACACACACGCGCACACCCAAACATTTGCAAATACAAACACTAATTCGACGGGCGTCTTTCCGTTTCTGTCTACCAAATCCAGTCGTAGGGCTTTGTCATCTTCAAGCTAAACAAGAAAATGTACATTATTTACATTATTTACAAATGACGGATATTTGTCCTCATCTTGGTTTTTATTGCTAACACAACGTTTCGGCTGATAGATCTTCAAGCCTTCATCAAGTGTCTTGGGTAAATTTCGAACCTGGGTTCTCATTCCTAAGGTATGACATCAGGACAGTATTCAAGAGTAATACAACACTTCGCAAATATCTCCTTCGAGTAAAACCAACAATAGAAGAGAATATGACCATAGACTGCATCTGTGGTGGGTTATACAAAGGCGAAACATGCCGCCCCCTCAAAATAAGGGTAGACGAATATCGCAAAGCTGTGACACGAGGATATATTGATAAATCGGGTATAGCTGATCATAAATGGGAAAATGGAGACCGCCTCCCCCTGTGGGATGAAATTAAAAATAATGGACAGAGAACACCATTAGAAAATAAGAAAATTAAAAGAAGCAGCACATATACTAGGACACAACAACCCCTTAAGCAGACCGAGTGCAGTTATGAGCAGCATATGGGAACCGGTAATAAGGAAGGATAGAAAATATTAGATTTATAAGCCTTAAAATTTACTCCATAATTGCCCACGATTCCGAGTTCGATTGCAAGCAATGACCCGAATAATGATAAAGATTATAATAATAATAATAACAATAATATTAATAATAATAATAATGATGATAATATCGAAAATTCCTAAGCAATGAAAACCCAGGCTCAAAATTTCCTCAAGACACCTGATGAAGGCTGGAGGGTATATCAGCCGAAAGGTTGTGTTAACAACAAACAAGATGAGGACAAATATCCGTCAAATGTAAATAATGTACATAATTCCTCATCTTTTAAACTTAGAGCTAAACAGGAAAATATTTACCGAAGATACCACACAGTGAGATTGAACCCACAACGATGCGGCTGGGAAGCAAGCTTCTTATCATTCAGCCTCGCCTGTAGAGGCTGTATTTTTCTTTTCAATGTTATGTGAAATTTATAGAAAAATTTTGCTATTATCTCTCGTTTCTATTTGAAGTTGATCTCAATGACTGGGAAGCATTTGTGTATTCTTCTGTTGAAGGGAAGTAAATTCCAAGAAAAAAAAAAAGTTATTTCGTATGACATTTTGTGACCTTTTCTCGTTTTTGTTATATCTCCACGAATGCATAGAAATGTACATACATATTTATATATATGAATGAGTGCATACGTAAATATACATATAATCATGATATATAAACATATATTCTTGTATTTGTTTCAGTTATTTGACTGCGGCCATGCTGGAGCACCACCTTTACTCGAACATATCGACCACAAAACTTATTCTTTGTAAGTTTAGTAGTTATTCTATCGGTATTTTTTGCCGAATCGCTAGCTTACGGGGACATAAACACACCAACATCAGTTGTCAAGCAATGATTGTGGGGGGGGGGCATACATACACACACACATATATACGACGGGCTTCTTTCAGTTTCCATCTACCAAATCCATTCACAAAGTTTTGGCCATCCCGAGGCTATGGTAAAAGATACTTGCTCAAATTCCCTCACAGTGGAACTGAATCCGGAACCATGTGATTGGTAAGCAAGCTACTTGCCACACAGCCACTCCTGTATATATGTATATGCATAAACACACACACACACACACACATATATATATATATATATATATAACTAATGTAGGATAAAATTTTTTTCGGGAAAAAATTTCATCAATGGCCAGCATATCAAAAAATACCTTTAAAGGTTATTGTAAATTGTTTATATATAAATATATATATATACATATATACATATAAATATATACTTGCATATATATATATATATATATATATATATATACCTATATATACATGCTTACACATACACACACAGACACACACACACAATCATGCACGCACACACACACACATATATACACAGATATATATATATATATATATTATATATATATATCTTATGTAGATGTATTTTATATATGTGTGTGTGTGATTCTGCGTGTGTGGGTGTCTGGTGCTTGGAGGGATTTCTTGAAACTGAAAATTTATATTTTTAATTAAAAAGCTTACTTTTTATTGATAATGAGAAACGTATGTGTAATATAGCAAGAAATTGGTCTAAAGAAAGGTGCATTTTTAATGAACAAAAAACTAATTAAACACCGTAAATGTTGGGTGTTTCATTTATCAATAATTATTTATTTAGCTGTGAGCGTGCGTGAGTGCGTGTGTGTGTGTGTGTATGTGTGTGGGGGCGGGGCGTGGGGGGGTGTTAGTTACTGGATGTCTTGAATTGGCTGCAACAATTCTGAAGCAAGCAACATTCGTAGCATTTCAGAAATATTGAATATTGTCAGCATCTTATCACATGATTATCCAAAATATATGAAATTTATTTATCTTTTTTTGGTGGAGGTGTTCTGGTTCTAATCTAATAATTTTCCAAAGAAGAATGTTTGACTGGAAAGAAAATATACTAAGGGATGCCGGCTGCATGAAGAGCAACTGGTATAAAGGTTGCTAAAATAATGTATTTTTATTAATAATAGCGGAAAGAATTAGCTTTTATATTTAGTCATAATGTTTGGCTCTTCTTAACTTGCAATATATAGGCTTTTTGATACCTGCTTATAATGCTAAGGGATCAATAATAATCGTCTCCTGACAAAGTGGCTGTGCTTCTGCAACCGTCTCTACGATAAACATTCAGTTATTTGATCACCTATATTTCTACTCACGAAATTAGAGAGAGCGAGAAGGAGACTGAGAGAGAGAGAGAGAGAGAGAGAGAGAGAGAGAGAGAGAGAGAGAGAGAGAGAAAGAAGAATTACTCTCCGAACCGAAACTATGATAAAAAGAAAGTAGGTTGCGGTAAGATTTTAACTCAAAGTGTTGACAATAAGAACGAAGGACTACATCAAGGTATTCAGTCCGAAACTTCAATGACGTTCTTAATTCGTTGTCTTAGCTACCGTGAATGTATCACTATAGTGACTTATTCGGATATGATCTCTCTTTTACTCTTTTACTTGTTTCAGTCATTTGACTGCGGCAATGCTGGGGCACCGCCTTTAATCGAGCAACTCGACCCCGGGACTTATTCTTTTGTAAGCCCAGTACTTATTCTATCGGTCTCTTTTGCCGAACCGCTAAGTAGCGGGGACATAAACACACCAGCATCGGTTGTCAAGCAATGCTAGAGGGACAAACACAGACACACACAAACACACACAGACACACACACACACATATATACATTATACTACGGGCTTCTTTCAGGTTCCATCTACCAAATCCACTCACAAGGCTTTGGTCGGCCCGAGGCTATAGTAGAAGACACTTGCCCAAGGTGCCACGCAGTGGGACTGAACCCGGAACCATGTGGTTGGTAAGCAAGCTACTTACCACACAGCCACTCCTGCACCTATCTCTCAATGATCTGTGATAACATTTACCAGTATGCATCTTTGGAGTGACTGCAAACAGGCTACAGATAGGATAACCCTCAATATCTGAACTATTGTTCCAAATGTCCTCTCTCCATCATTGTGCCTCTGCATTTTTAAAATCCTGTGATTTTATTTTCTAGTCGTATTTGTGAATTAATAAGCTTCCATCTGAGATTGTTTTTGTTGCTCAGCTATCCGGTGGACTTTGTTGATTGAACAGTATTATCTTTTATCTTTTATCTTTTATACCATACTTGTTTCAGTCATTGGGCTGTAGTCATGAAGAATTTTTAGTCGAATAAATCGACCCAGAAGCAATTTTAAAAACCTGGTCGCTTTTGCCGAACCGCTAAGTAGCAGGGGCGTAAACACACCAGCCATAGTTTTCGAGTGGTGGCGGGACACACACACACACATCCACACACATCCACACACACACACACACACACACACACAAACTCACACTCACACACACATATATATAGGTATATATACATATATATAGGTATATATACATATATATACGATGGGGTTCTTTCAGTTTACGTCTACCAAATCCGCTTACAACGCTTCGGACGGCTCGAAGCTACTATAGTAGAATATACTTGCTGAAGATGCCACGCAATGAAAGTGTACATCGAACCATGTGGTTAGGAAGCAACCCCCTTACCATAGTGCACATTCTGAGAAAGTTCAAGTGAGATTTAGTTCAACATTGTAGAGTGCGTTTACCTTTAAAAGGGTAGAAGTAGTTTGGAAGAGCTTTCTATGATGTCGATTGGGTAGAATTACGCAGAATTACGTTTACAGACTTCATTCACGAAGGGATTTGGTCAAGCCGGGGCTCTATAGTTCTCTAAACTGCTTTACAGTAGGGTGATCCTTAAAACGAAAAGGCTGTTGCAAAGTAAACTCACCAAATAGCTATCATACAACCGCAGTAGCATTAAAGATACAGTAGAAAAAGCTCTGTCATTTTCGATAGAGCCTAGAACACGATATTATGACAGCACATATATTATATGCATGTGTGTGTATGAGTCTATGTATGTATGTATGTATGTATGTATGTATGTATGTATGTATGTATGTATGTATGTATGCATGATTTATGTATGCATATATCTATCTATCTATATATATATGTGTGTGTATGTGTGTGTGTGTGTGCGTGTGCGTGTGTATCTCTGTCCGTATGTGGTGTGTGTGTGCATGTATATATATATTTATGTATATCTGTGCATATGTATGTAGTACACACACATATGCGCATTTACATACATACACACATGCACACACGCGCGCACATTGACTCAAGTACTTTTTATTAAAGCTGAAAAAAAAATCTTCACAAATTGCAAAACTGTTTTCGGCTTCAATACAAAGCATATTTCTCTACCATCAGTATTCGAGTACTATTTTCTACCACCTTGTTTTGCAGTTATACGCTTACTTGTGTGTGTGTGTGTGTGTGTGTGTGTGTGTGTGTGTGTGTGTGTGCGCGTGCGTGTGTGTGTGTGTGTATCGGCGGTGAACGAGCATGGCCATAGCCTCTGAGCTGAAAACCATAAAACCATAAAGAATAATGGAATGTATGTATGGATGAATAGATGTGTGTATATATATATATATATATATATATATATATAAATACATATATTCGCGTTTATTTGTTTGTGTATATGTATGTATTATGTATATGTAAAACCAACAGCCTTTCTTACAATCTATTTAATCCTGATGTAGAGAGAATAAACACAGAAATAAGAATTCAAAATTATTTATTTATAAATTTTATCTCTTAAGACATGAATCATGTTAATAGTCTTACCGTGTACTTCAACATGTCGAATATTCTGACCCAGGCTTGCTAAAATATTCTGAACTGATGATATTTTTTTATTTTTATTTTTTGCCAAAAACTCTCAACACTAAATTTTTCAAACAACTTTTTAGATAACAATTGCGTGCAAAAACCGATGAAATGAGGCCCATTGTGCTTGAGGCGAATGTTCATAAAATTATAAGCACCGTTCTTGCTTTTTCTTTTGTAAATTTTACATTTTTTTCCAACACTTGTTTTCTCTTGATTATCGTAATTTGATAACCCTGAAACAAACTCACGAAAACTGCGTTAAAATATTCATTGAGAGTGATTTGTTTTCATAAAGGGTATTTTTTATAACCATTGATAATAACTGGAAGATATAAACTTACAAACGACTTTACAATGCATAGTTTTACGAATTTGTGTTTTCCCTTCTTTCTGTGTTCGGATCATGTCGGTAAAAAAATCTTCTAGAACATACTGATTATATTAATGAAAAAATCCATAAAGTTCGTAAGATTGTTTCATACTTTTACACACGTGAAGACAAGGTAAATATATTTAAAGAATATGGTTCTCTTTGTAAACACTGACCTTCTAAATGACAGTTTGTGTAACTGTTATAACGTGGGATATTTCTTTCTTACAGACTGTGTTATGCATGATCATCTATGCACCAAGAAACCGATTGCTCTCCACCTTCCTCTCTCTCACATTGTATCCATCTCCCTTCCTACACTCTTATCTTCTGCTCTCCCCGCAATCCATATATTTTATTTTATAAAGGCAATATTTGACCAAATTATTTATGAGCTACTGCTGAAGTTCAGAATGGCTGATTCATATTTTGATGTAAAATAACATAAATCGATATACTGTTTTACGACTCTATACATAGAGACAATCATATACAATGCGGTATATACGCTTATATGCGTGCGCACGCACGCTCGTGTGTAGTTTCTGTCTCGATATTTCCACTCCCATGGGTAAAATTAAAAGTAATTTTCCCTAAAACGCAGTGCTGTGAGATTGAAAAGAATTAAATATTAACGGTTAATATTGTACTTAAATTATATAAAATACAACCATTGAATGGATACAAAAAGAAGAAAAAATGCACACCTATTGATGGGATCCAGTTCTTAATGCTCGTGATATTAACGTGTTGCCTTTAGATTAAGGAACATCTGTTTTACTACTTATGTACTATGACGTTTTTGTTTGTGTTACGTAGTTGTACTATTCTATATACAAAAGCATCTAATTTTTTTTTCTTACGGAGCTATTTTATCATTCACTGCTAGAAGAATACACACGCCGGGGCAAAATGCTTTGCTTCATTTCATCCGTCTTTACGCTCTTAGTTCAAATTCTGCCGAGGTCGACTTTGCCTTTCGTCCTTTCGAGATTGGGCACTGGGGTCGATGTAACTGACTTAATCCTTCCTCCGAAATTCCTGGTCTTATACCAAGATTTGAAACCAATATTTCTTTCTACTACATGCACAAAGCCTGAAATTAATTTTTATGGGGGTGGTGGTAATGGTGGTGGTGGTAGTGGTGGTGTTAGTGATAGTCGGTGACATCAACTCCAATGTTGAACTGGTACTTATTTTAAGAATCACAAAAGGGATGAAAGGCAAAATAGGCGTCGATGGAACATGAACTCAGAATGTAAAGCCAGAAGAAATACCTACGTATTAAGTCGATTATATCGACCCCAGTCCGTAACTGGTACTTAATTTATCGACCCCGAAAGGATGAAAGGCAAAGTCGACCTCGGCGGAATTTGAACTCAGAACGTATCGGAATTTGAACTCAGAACGAAAGGATGACAGGGCTGAGTTAACCTCGGCGAAGTTTGAACTACGGACAAAATGTCGCCAAGCATTTTGCTCGCGTGCTATCGATTCTATCAGCTCGCCGCCTTAAAACAATTTTATTGATATTTGGAAACAAGTAATCATATCTTGATTGCATGAAAATGAAGTATATTACGAAAAAGAATTACGCTAACATTTTATTATAAATGATTTCAGACATTAATAATGCCAGTTTTAGTAAGAGAAACAACAATCTGATTAGCCTTGGATGAACTATGTGTAGCTTGCTTAGTGATTACCTTGCAAATTACACTTCACAATCACATAAGGAATAAAGGATCACCTCATTATATATCAGTGCCAGTCTTTGAACAGCTTCAAGCGATTCAATGGATAAAGCATGAACAAAATATTTTTAGTAAAAATACCTTGAATGTTTTTTTCCGCTATCTTCATTAGCTCTCTGTTTGTAAACGGAACATTCTGCTTGCGAGGAAAATCTTACTGATAATGCTGACCTTACAATTATCTCAATATTATCGCATTTACTACAATGCCGCTGTGTTTAGAATATATTGCCACATCACTTTCGTCACGAAATAACAACCTTAGTCTCTCCCCAGTGTAACCGTACTAGAATAGCAAAACATTAAATTTCTTACATTACCACCAAACCGCCACCGTCGCCGCCGAAGTCACCGTTGATGGTACCACTAAATCTTTACTCAACGTTTTTACATAGATGTAGTGTTTCCCTGACATAAAGAAGAATAGACACTGAATTGTAGACTGCTATTTAAAATTCGATAGTAATGATTAGTTATAGTTTCCAAATCTATCAAACGCTTCATTGGCTTTTCCAATTCTGAGGTAGACCTTACTGTGTGCGTCCGACACATGTATTGTCCAAATATATAAATACAGTATTTCAAGTTATTTTTTCCTGTTCCTGGGAATGATCTGCGTATTTGACAGTTTATACATTGAAGCTGGCAGAATAATAAAGTCTGGATCAAGAGCACCTGTTCTCTTGAATTTCACCTTTTTATTTCCAATCATGCTAGTATCTTTATATTAGTATTCCCCTTGCCAACTTTAATAGCAATTCTATACTCTAGTATGCGCAAAGTCACTTTGCATTATCTCATGCTAACAGATATTCGGACACGAGACTGATCAGCAGAAATCTTGAGGTCTTGGTTAATGATATGCCAACACTACTACTAATTTTCTCGGGTTCGTAGGGAACCGTTTTAT
>NC_042998.1:11914828-11957328 GCF_006345805.1 Octopus sinensis
TATAATAAATTTAAGCTTGTATCTACAAAACTATATCTGCAAATAGATCCGTTTCAGTAAGTACTATACACATTGCTTGATCATACGCGGAAAGATAGTAGCCTTATTAAATTTTGCTAGTGTGGTGCCAGACTTCCGATCTGTATGTACGTGTGTATGAACATACATTTAGGTATGTGCACACAGAATCAAACTTCATAGTTTAACACATATCCAGAACTTTGTTGCTTGGAGATGCCATTCTAAGTGTCTTCTACCTCAAGGTCATTTAAAGACACGGAGGGAAGGATTCTTTGGTGATAAATTAATATTTTATACGTGTACATATAGGCGCAGGAGTGGCTGTGTGGTAAGTAGCTTGTTTACCAACCACATGGTTCCGGGTTCAGTCCCACTGCGTGGCACCTTGAGCAGGTGTCTTCTACTATAGCCTCGGGCCGACCAAAGCCTTGTGTGTGGATTTGGTAGACGGAAACTGAAAGAAGCCCGTCGTATATATGTATATATATATATATATATATATATATATATATATGCGTGTGTGTTTGTGTGTCTGTGTTTGTCCCCCTAGCATTGCTGATGTGTTTATGTCCCCGTTACTTAGCGGTTCGGCAAAAGAGACCGATAGAATAAGTACTGGGCTTACAAAAGAATAAGTCCCGGGGTCGAGTTGCTCGACTAAAGGAGGTGTTCCAGCATGGCCGCAGTCAAATGACTGAAACAAGTAAAAGAGTAAAGAGATACATCGCTAAAATATGAATGAAGCTTGAAAGGAAACCTAGATTTTACATATTACCTGAGCCATTTTGAAATGGAATCGATATGCAAGTTCTAAGATAATTTAAATTTGAACCTATACCCACTTTTGTTATCCGCTTTCTACTGACCTGCATATATTAGATACTAAAACTTAACAATTACCGACTGTCTTCATTGTTTATCAGGACAATTGTATTGCCAGTTATGCTATATATTGCCTGCCATTCAATCTTAAAGAGCTACATGTTAATTTTATTGTTTTTCCTTTTAGG
Source organism: Octopus sinensis (assembly GCF_006345805.1). Classification (NCBI taxonomy): domain Eukaryota; kingdom Metazoa; phylum Mollusca; class Cephalopoda; order Octopoda; family Octopodidae; genus Octopus; species Octopus sinensis. The sequence goes on from NC_042998.1 coordinate 11,915,860, forward strand.
CCAAGTTAAACGATATTCAAATCACTAATTGCCGGCTGGGCGCGACACTCTACTAAAGAAGGCGTTGCAAAATATACTGCTATTATTTGATGTTTGATGATGAAAAACAAACCGTGAATCAAAAGTGTGAAATTAACTACTTCCCCACTTTTATAACTAAATTTAAGTTTATGTACTGTCTATAAACGTAATAACTTTTATATGAGGATCTTAGCAGCAAATTTACAATTTCTACGATTTAACAAAAGTGTTTTTATTTATAAAGTGTATTCAAATGTTTCAGAGAAAGTTTGCATACTACGTGTTTGCATCTCGGTCCTGAACAACGAGGTTGGATTTGGAAGCACTCCGTCGGTTACGACGATGAGGGTTCCGGTTGATCCGAATCAACGGAACAGCCTGCTCGTGAAATTAACGTGTAAGTGGCTGAGCACTCCACAGACACGTGTACCCTTAACGTAGTTCTCGGGGATATTCAGCGTGACACAGAGAGTGACAAGGCCGGCCCTTTGAAATACAGGTACAACAGAAACAGGAAGTAAGAGTGAGAGAAAGTTGTGGTGAAAGAGTACAGCAGGGATCACCACCATCCCTGCCGGAGCCTCGTGGGGCTTTTTAGGTGTTTTCTCTCAATAAACACTCACAACGCCCGGTCTGGGAATCGAAACCGCGATCCTACGACCGCGAGTCCGCTGCCCTAACCACTGGGCCATTGCGCCTCCACCCAACTGTACCATACTGAAATAGACACTATCATAATGATGTTCGAGATATATCCCTAAAGACAGAGTTGTCACAACTGAAATGCCTTTCGTTGTCGGTATGCTTTTCGGATTGAAATTCAACTTTGCAGAGCCATCCAACTAGGTCGTTCGTCTTGCTAGAAAGAGCAACGCCCGGTCTGGGGAACAACGAGGTAGTGAACGGCGAGCTGGCAGAAAGGTTAGCACGCCGGGCGAAATGCGTAGCCGTATTTCGTCTGTCGTTACGTTGTGTTCAAATTCCTCCGAGGTCGACTTTGCCTTTCATCCTAACGGGGTCGATAAATCAAGTACCAGTTACGCGTTGGAGTCGATGTAAACGACTTAATCCCTTTGTCTGTCCTTGTTTGTCCCCTCTATGTTTAGCCCCTTGTGGGCAATAAAGAAATATATATTAGCCAAGTCCTCTTTAGATCACACACTGCTGTCTTCAACAAGATATGAAGCATTCAATAATGTAGTCCTAGCTGTAAAGAAAAAAGAAAAAAAAGAAAAGAAAATGATAGTCGCTGGTGAAGTGCATTATGCCATAAATCTTCTCAACCAGCGAAGACCTGAGTAGAATAACAATAATAACGGCTTAGTGTTTGACTTACCTTTACAAAGCAACGGAATACATACAATATATTGGCTCATACACTGACATATGCACTCATTTAACGCAACATGGTGCAACATTGTATTTCCTTTAAATAGACTTGCTTTGTGCATATTTGAATATTTCACAGATTTTCCTGGAAATTTTTCACTTCCAAAGCCTTGCGCTGCCTTTTAACCAAGCTACCGACTGAAATAAATCAGACTAAATTAGTATTTATATTGCTCACATGAATAACGTTCCCTTGGAATTTGAAATATTGCACGTTTAAAAATAAATATTCAGTCCTAACACCTTAGGACTTGTTAATACTTGTACTTAATGAGGTTATGAAGTAGTCGAAATCATAAATATTCTGTGTTTAATAAATTTTGTCGGGTTGAAGAACAATACAAACAAAATTTGAATAAAGATGAGTACATAAAGTACTGCTATTGTCGGTAAAGTGGAGGCACATGACCTAGTGGTTAGAGCAGTGGACTCGCGGTCGAGGGATCGCGGGTTCGAATCTCAGACCGGGCTATATGTGTGTTTATTAGCGAAACACCTAAGCTCTACGCGGCTCCGGCAGAAGGTAATGGCGAACGTCTACTGACTCTTTCGCCACAACTTTCTCTCACTCTTTCCTCCTGCATCTTGCAGCTCACTTGCGACAGCCCGTCCAGGTGGGGTACCTATACGCCAAGGAGACCGGGAAACCGGCCCTATGAACCAGGCGTGGATCGAGAAGGAACAAACAACAATTGTAAGTAAAATTATTATATCCACTAACATACAGTAGTTGAAATCTGGGACTATATCTTTTATATTTTATTTGTTTCAGTCATTAGATTATAGCCATACTGGAATACCGCCTTGGAGGGTTTAGTGAAACAAATTGACCCTAGTACATTTAAAAAAAAAGTCTGCTATTTATTCTATCGTTCGTTTTTACTGCACTGCTTGCTTACGTAAACAACCAACACCAGTTGTCAAGTGGTGGTGGGGCAAACACATTCATAAAGCCATATGCACATATATATTTCTTTACTACCCACAAGAGGCTAAACATAGTCGGGACAAACAAGGACAGACAAAGGGATTAAGTCGTTTACATTGACCCCAGTGCGAAACTGGTACTTTATTTATCGACCCCGAAAGGATGAAAGGCAAACTCGACCTCGGCGGAATTTGAACTCGAATGTAACGGCAGACGAAATACCTATTTCTTTACTACCCACAAGGGGCTAAACACAGAGGGGACAAACAATGACAGACAAAGGGATTAAGTCGTATACATCGACCCTATTGCGTAACTGGTACTTAATTTATCGACCCCGAAAGGATGAAAGGCAAACTCGACCTCGGCGGAATTTGAACTCGGAACATAACGGCAGACGAAATACCGCTAAACATTTCCACCGGTGCGCTAACGTTTCTGCCAGCTCGCTGCCTTATAAAGCCATATACACACATAGATAAATACATACATAATCCCGACACATTTTTCTCTCTCATTTTTTTTTCTTTCTCTCCACTTCTGTTGAAGAGCGTAGTTTCGAAACGTCAAAGACATTTCCCATCTTCCCGAGCTCCAAATTAAAACACTTGTTGTTCCCTCGCCTATCTTTGTCTTTTGTTCTCTGTACATTTGAACTATATATATATAGCAAGAGGCGGGGTATAATATCCAGGCAGATACCGAATTTCTAGGAGTAAAAGAGCAAGTCGGGTTCCTTCAGATAGTACGTTCTTTGGTAAATTTCGTTTAGATCCCATCTTATAGTTTATTTCTTGGCTACTTAGAGTGTAAAGTACAATATTGATAACAAAGAGTGAAAAATTTGAACATTCATACTTCATGTTTATTTCCAATTGGGTTATTTTTATATGAGTAAACTAACTGGAAATAAATATAAAGTTTGAATGTTCAAATTCTTCCTTCTCCTTATTATCTATCTATCTATCTATATATATATATATATATATATATATGTATATGTATATTTGTATGTATGTATATATGTATGTATATATGTATGTATGTATATATATATATATATATATATATATATTATATATATATATATATATATGTTTGCATGTATGTATATATATATATGTAAGTATATATATATATATATATATATATATATATGTATATATACAATGACGGAATTCTTCCACGTTTCGTCTATCAAATCCCTTCACAAGGATTCGGTTGACCCAAGGCTATACCAGAAAACACTTGCCGAAGGTACCATGCAGTGGGGCTTAACCTAGAATCGCACAGCCACGCCTGCACCTATCTATTTATAACATAACTTTAGAATATACGAATAATATACTTTACTATGAACCTAATTCAGTTATTTCTATGCCTTATCATAGGAGATGTTTCTTAAAACTTATGCATTTGTGTTACTCTCTCTCTCTCTGACTTGTAACTATTAGGTATCATAGGGCCACTGAATTTATTGTGATTAAAGATTTTATTGTGATTGATTGAACTTTTCAGTATTTTGACACTGTAGTAGTAGTAGTAATTGTAGTAGCAACATCAGTAGTACTAGTTGTAGAAGAATTGGCACTAATGTAAGTAGTAGTATTAATCGTCGTCGCAATATTTGTTGTTGTTGTTGCTGATGTAGTGCTCTTGTACTGCTCTTGATGAACTTTGGTAAACTAGATCTCTAATATGTAAACTCTCATTCAAACAGAAAAGTTTGACTCATTGAAATCAGGTCCATTACTGTAGATGTACTGTACATCAACTTAGTTAATGTCGTGTATTCTCAAACTTCCCAGTATGGGAAAATAATCCAAACGACGAGTCCTTGGATGAAGATTTCGATAACTGATGCGTCAATTCCCTATAAGATACAAGATGTCAGTTAGAAACCTGTTTTGTTGTATAGCATAGTCAGTGATGGTAGACTGTATCTGCCTTTGCAGAGCTTGTAAGGTTAATGAGGCAAAGGGAAGAAGAAACTATGACAACTGTGAAGAAGGGCACCAGATTATGGATGATTCCCAGACCGTCCGAAACAAACAATGCTTAGCAGCATGTATTCAGATATTATTGTGAGTGAAGAACTGAATAAAGTTGAAATAGTTTACATATTTTGGTGTTCGCGAGAGGAACAAAATGCAGCTTTGAACATATTAGGCCGCCTTGAGAGTTATGTTGTTTAAAAAGCACTGTTTAATGTGAAAGTTCACCGAAGTGTGTTTCGTTCTTTCATTCATAACAAAACTCAGATACTTGTCTTTTGATGCCATTACCAGGATTCTGGCAAACAATTGACTTATGTGTGGTAAAAAGAAAAAAGAGTTAAAATGTTGATTGAAGTAGCTATATCTAAAATGTTTCAAATAAACATGTTATTTCATTGTATCATTTACGGCATTTTTAGACTACATAAGCTACAAAATAAAGTTAGTTTTAGCTTTGAAATATGTAAATATATATAACCTTTTTAACTTAATGCTACATCAGTAAAACTAATCGCTATTGAAGTAGCGTCGAATTGATCTAAAAGAAAATAAATATACATTCACTTGTCGAAAAGAGATTTATAATTTCGAATACAAAATATTTCAAAACTACTGATCAATCGAAATGCGACAACCACAAGTAAAAGACAACTAAAAATATAATACAAATAAGAATACGGAGAAAAATAAAATGAGAGAGTCTGGAAATTGTGATAACTCAGATATGATAATTGATAGCAAAGACTTCTCAGAGTAATAGGTGAATATTTAACAGTAGAAACAAATACACAAGAACTTATACAAAACAAACATACTAATAACACTACCAGACATTGCAAATTTATTCAGTGGAGCGCGTTAAAAACAATAGAATATAAAAGAATAAGAAAACCGAATAATGAGCGTTTCGAAGACGAATAGAGTCGCGTGGTTTAGTTGTGGAAGTACACGATAAAATATGAATACTAGAAGAACACCGCCAATAGCACCAATAGCACCGATGACTTAATTAACGACGACAACACCAACAATAGTACCACCACTATCAAGAAGAAGCAGAGCAAGAACAACAGTAATTCTTTGTTTATTTTGCTATCATAATCCATTCATACATGCCTTGACATGTTGTAAAGAGACATTGTGGGTACGTCCATTCAAAGTCATATAAAGATTAGGTGGAGGGAAACATATACAATGTACGAAGACATATTTTTTAAACAATTAATTAATTAATTAATTACAACAAATATGCATACACAAAATAAATATAAATATATAGACATATATATGTATATATACATATATATATATATATATGTGTGTGTGTGTGTGTGTGTGTGTGTCAAATGAATAAATATACACACAGTTAAATGAAATATAAATTTTAAAATTAATTTTAAAACCAATACAAGTAAACAGCTTTCACACATGTGGAGCCACCATTGGGATTTGAAGAGTTCACTACATAATTCTGGCCATGTCTCTTTTTCATGTACTCTGCTTCTATTTATTTTCACTGTTTCCGAAGGCACATCTTCCTAATATGCCCTCCCCATTGTCACATGATGATGGAATAATACTGTTGGTTATGACGATTGTGGAGGAGAACCCTTACCACCAAACATTGATGATGAGATTGTTCTTTTTTGTTATCCTCAAAACAACAAGTGATTCAATCGGTAGAGGTATGCAATTGGTAGATTCCTCGATCCAAAATATTCATTACTGCTGCCTGTGCTGTTACTTTCTGTCTTTCTTGGCCTTTCTGGCTTTTCTATGTAGAAAGCACTCAAATAATTATTATTGCCATACGTCTAACAGATAGGTTTCTGCCTTGCACTACTAGCTAATACCATTTATTTCTTCCTCCCCAGCAGGGTACACTCTTCCGCAGTAACTTCGAAGTCTCCATACGGATATCACGACTTAAAATGTCTTTATAGACGTGTTACCTGTCCACGTGTAATTTTTGGTTAACTCAGGGTCACAACCTGTCGGTATTGTGCCATGAAGGTAAAAATGAAACAAAAGATGAGCGTTGCCAATGTCTCACCTTGACTCCCGTGTTGCCTTTCCATATCTAGTGGAAGATCAGTTTATGGACAGGTGTGGTGATGCACTAGGTTTGCCTGTTTTCTCACCTTGTCTTTAGTTATAGGAACCAGATACACACCTCCATATGCTCTGAGTCGATTAAGGTAAAAACATGCTTCCATGTATCAGCTCAGTCTTCCAACAACAGGTCTTTCTAGAGCGCCGTAGGAAAATCTCTTTGTTTGCGAAGCAGAGATGCTGCCGACTGCCACCTTGTCCGTTCTTGAATAAAACAGCTCAGAAAGAAACCACTCACACCACTGACATACCATTAACATGCAGTTGAGCAATGTGTGCTGCCAGTATCTGCTTGACTAGTGAAACTAAGAAACGAATTTTGTTGCTGTTGTAGATGATAGTTTCCATTGTATCATTAGAAAAAATATTTTTATTAGTTAAAGATCTTTATTTTTTCATCGGTAATCAAGTACATATGTCTGTCGGTTTAATTGAATTAGTTTTCTTTTTCATCTCATTGTACTCTGTGTTGTTATGTTCATTATTACATAGAGACGTTTCCTGTTCTTCTGGAAAGGGAAACCATATTGACATAAATGAAAATGTATGTAAACATACAAAATATAGATAAACGTTCAAAAACATACATTTTAGTCTGTCTTAGGCATTCGGGTAAACGTCCAGACATTCGGAAATTTCTGTTTAATATTGTACAAAAAGTGAGCATTTTATGCAGTAAACCTGGAAAGCGTCCAACCCTCTTGAAGCAGTTTGACAACCCATATCTTCTTTTTAAGCAGTTAACAATAAGAACAACAGCAATAACAACAAACAGCAACAAAAGAAGCAGCTACAACAATAATAATAATGATTTCCTTACTAGTCTACAGTAGAACTTGTAGTGAGAGGTTTAGACTATGAGCCACAATTTCACCAATAAATTCACCCTGCACAGTTGTTTTGCTTCTTAGCCAGCAAAGACGACAGCGTGGAAATACTCCTGGAAATTTATTGTTTTTATTGACGACTTGTTTTCCACATTTTGCCTCGTGAGGAGAGTATGAAAACGAAACGTTCGGTCGCCTATAGCCCTGGTCGGTTTAACAAGATTAAACTTCTGAAAAGGAACAAAACACGGGCTTACGGTCCTCTTAATACTCATTTAGCATCGATAATGAACATTGATAGTAGTAGCAGTAATTATAGTAGTAGAATAATTACTACTTGCTGCTGGTGTTCCTACTGCTGCTTCTACTACTACTACTACTACTACTACTACTACTACTACTACTACTACTACTACTACTGCTGCTGATGCTGCTACTACTACTACTACTACTACTACTACTACTGCTGCTGCTACTACTACTACTACTACTACTACTGCTGCTACTACTACTACTACTACTACTACTACTACTACTACTAAAACAACAACAACAACAATTTATTCTATAAAATGATTGCACTATGTATTTTGAACCATGCAGCCAATTTCTAAAAGAAAAGGAAATGTGATACCTAAATTAGACACATACAATCCACCAAGAAAGATGTCGTTTCAAATTAATAGGTACAGCCTATTCATTAAACTATTTCAATAGTTTATGGTTAGGTTTAACAAAAGTCGACAATCTGACAAGTAATTAGACATCGACAAATGAAACAAGGTAGCTATCAAAATTTACCTTAGGAAGTTATTAGTCAGCGAACGACCACTTGCAAAACTAGGAAAATACATTTAGATGTACCCATTTATCTACACGTCAGTATAAATATACATTTATATACATCCATGCATACATAGAGTTGGTTTGTCATAAAATGAGCTATGGCACATTGTTAAGGACCGGCTTGAATTCTACAAAAGCAAGTGCTTAAACAAACTCCGAAAACGCACAGCCACACATATGCATACACGCATACAAACACACGTGCACATATATATATAATGTTATATGTATTTTTATATTTCGGGATGGTCATTCTTTTCCTTGCCAGATAAAGACATGCATTATATATTCATTCTTCACTTGTTTATCACTATTCTTATTTCATGTTCATTGTCTGGAAATGCTTCGTCAGTCATCCTGTCACTTCTTCAATGACTCTCCATTCTATTTTATTTAGTCCATTTTCTTGCAAAACAAATACATAAACAAACGGTAAGTGTTGTTAAGCCATAACGAGGTAAAGTAGTGAACGTTGGAGCAACGAGCTTTGACAGGAGACAGGCAAAAGCGTGTCTTGCCTCTTGTAAAGCAAGATGGAAAAACGAAGATAGCCGCTGGTCATGTGTGAGAAACGTGAGAGTCAAGGAGGAATAATGAGGGAGAGAGAGGGAGAGAAAGAGAACGGTGAAGGGAAGAAGAAAACAGAAAGAAAAGAATGAAGAATAATAGAGGGAGAAACAGCCCTTACCCTTTGTTTTTACTGTCTTGTTCCTACTGCCCTGTTTTTGTCACTACTTTAACCCTCTGCAAATCCCAAATTTTATTTAATTTGCTTTGCGGGAGTGACCGCTTTAACGAAGTTGCGTCTTGTCCAAACGTTCGAAACGCAGAGTAGATAAAACAGGAGACAACTGATGAAGTGATTGTTCTTTATGTTGCCTGTCTCGTTTACATTAATCTGAGGGGTTTCATACACATAGACACACACACTGACGCACACACATATTTACTTAACTTAGATATTTTTCGGCCAGCCCTTGGTCATGTCTAACTTAATAGACAGTTTTGGAGTAACGTTTTGTGGTATCATGGCCCATTCAAGTAGGGAGTTGTTGACTAACATGAATCCAGATTTAGGTGACTTAACTGGTATCTCTTAAAGAAATTTCTTCAGGTTTCGTTTGAAGGTAACGGGATCCTTTTCTTCTTTGATTTGTTTTCGGATCTTAAATAGAGCCGAGCCTCTTGAGGAATTTATATTGCAGTGGATTCATGTGATGTCAGCCTGAATTGTGTAGGAGACGTACGACATATAAACCCAGCCTTGGATGAATTCTGATCATATATGTATATATATTCATGTGTACGTATATATTCGTTTATACATACATGCATACATACATATGTATGTATGTATATATATATATATATATAAAGTTAATCCAAACAAGAAAGCACAAAAAAACACAACAATGCGATGACGTGGTACAAATATAGTATTATTGGACGCTCAGGAAAGAAGGAAAGAAGGAGGGTTTAACGTTTCGAAACATAGGAGAAGGAAAGATCCAGAGAAGGGAAGGCAGAGGAAAAAAAATCGCCAACGGTACACAAGAGGTCAAATTTTGAAAGTAATATATATATATATATATATATATATATATTTACACACACATATATGTATATATATATATATATATATATCTATATATATATATATATATATATATATATATATATATATATATATATATGCATGCATACATATATATGTATATATACCTGGATATATTTCTGTATGTGTAAATGTGTGTGGTGGTGGTGGTAGTAAAGCACTTAAGTTGTTTACGTTTATAACGAATATATTACATTTGCACACAAGGTTTAGCTGACAATTCAATAAAAATGAAGAGAGAAAAATGTTCAGAGCCATGATATTACAATTTGAAGGGAAAACAAGTAGATGCTTCATATGATATAATACAAATATATTATGTGTCTTCTATAGACACTAAAATGTTTATGTAGTCAGGCGTTGATAAAAATATATGCATGCGTAAATTATACTGTATGCCAAAGAACACAAATACCCTCATTAAAGCGTTCGTAAAAATACATTCATGAATGATCGATAATTGCATTCATTGCAATGAGTGCTTCGACTTAGTTCTATTTAGATATCATTATATATCATTACATTATTTCTCTAAACTGGTTTTCTGAATATTAGTTTCAAATTTCCTTTTTAGTATAAATTCCGGTGATTTTTGAGCAGTGTTACAAATTATATGACAAATATAATGAGTCTTTTTGTTTTGACTGTTTCCCTATACTTTTAGTTTATATGGTAAGGTGAACGTTAAGATTAATAATCTTACACACACACACGCGCATAAGAATCTTGTACACACGCATACACAGGCACACACACACACATACATCTCTTCATATATATATATATATATATATAATTAAGAGGAATAGCCTCTATTAAGTAATTCAATTGATTGTGGAAGATATTATCTATATTAAATTATGTAGAAAAATTTTTAATATATTATGATAAATATTCTAAAAATCATTAAATTAAATAAACATTAAATTGACTACGCGCGTTTCGTGACTATATCTTAAAAATTGATAATAATAAAATCGATATAATTAAAATTAATTCGATTTAAAAATATATCCACTCCTCAGGTCTAAAATAACAAATGTATGTATCTTCAAGTGAAGGTGGATGAGTATATACATATTGGCGCATGTACGTGGGTGTGCGGGCAGGCATGTGTATGTGCGCTTACGCGATTACTATGAACATTTTTACTCCCTTACTTTTAATCCCTCCCCTTTCTTAGCGGTCATTCTAATAGCTCTTTTCTCTTAATAACGGTCAATCACACGGTAATTTCCCCCTGTTTTAACGGTCATTTTCAAAGCATTTTTTTCGATGGCCCGATAACTGAAGAGATGCCGGCGTGGGTTTCCGCGCCGACATCCGAAACTCGGAGTTTTATCATGGCTACAGAATAATTGTCACATATTATATTTACAGATAAATTCCTCTGTTTACATAATATCGAGGTCTCTTTCATTCTGTTGTTGTCTTGCCATTTCTGTCAATAACTTACCTCCCGTACAGCGCTAATAAGGGTCAATACAGCTTGTTTTGGAAAATCGCCAGAAATCGGTTGAAGACTCTGCTCCGCAGAAGAATTCAATATGGACGCCTACAACATCGACTATTCTATAAAAAAAACATACCTATACCATCAAGGGAACTATCCTCTAAGAAACTTTTGGAGAAAATTACAGACCTTATTAAGCGCATGAGATGGAAAGCTTTCTTTTATAACACGGAAAAGGACACTACATAGAATATATTCTATGGTATTAAATCAAAGAAATTCCCTCCAAAAGTCAAAGGCTTGGGAGACTTCTAAGCGGACCTACTGAAGCTCATTAACAAAATAAAATTTCGTAAGTCTTTTAACACTTTCCAACAGAAACTGAAAAAGATATCAATTACATAAAGAGTTCCAAAAAAAGGCCCTTTTTCCGATAAAACCAAGAACTTATACCTAGTAGAAAACAGCACATATTCACTACTTCTACACAACAGCATCGTCAATAATTACACCAAAGCTAGGGCCGCAAACCTTTAACGAATTTACTAAAGAAGCTAGCATTATCGCCGCCTGACTTAAATTAGATAAAAAATCTAGGTCCTCCCCAAGAAAGATGCCCTTATAACTATCAAAGACCATAAAAAGAACTTTCTATCTAATCCTAAATGTAGGCTTATTAACCCAACTAAATCAGAACTTGGCGTTATTAGTAAAGAAATTTTAGGAAAAATCAATGCGAAAGTCAGGAATGCCACTAGGTTAGTACAATGGTCCAATAGTATAGAAGTCGTTGACTAGTTTAAAGCCATTAAGAATAAGAATAATGCGAGATTCACGCAATTCGATATTGTAGATTTTTATGCGTCTATTTCTAAGGAACTGCTAGATTAAGCCCTCACCTTCACTAGCAAAATCATAGAAATCAGTACACAGGTTAAGGACATAATCTTATATGCTGGAAAGACTTTACTCTTCAGCGAGAACGCAGAGTGGGTCAAGACTACCGATACAGAGGGTGCTTTCGATGTGAGCATGGGATCATATGATGGAGCAGGCATATGCGATCTTATTGGACTATTCCTACTCGATACGTATACTTTGCTATTTACAAAGATGATGCCCTCACTTTAACCGCATCAAATTATCCATTTGATGAAAACTTTCGGTCTTAGCATAACTACAGATACCAACCTGACGGTTGTCAATTTCCTAGATGTATCCCTAGATCTAAATAAGAATATTTATTAACCTTATAGGAAGCCCAACGATAGACTTATATTAATGTGGGTTCCTGTCAGCTCCCCCCCTATAGTGTTTAAAAAGTTAAAAACATTAGCAAAAGAATTTCTAGCCTCTCCTCCGATAGGGACATTTTTAATAGCGTTGCCCCAGTGTAAAATAAGGCTCTAAAAGATAGTGTATTTAGCGAGGAAATGACGTATACACCTGCCACCAGTCTAATAATAAAGAAGAGGAAACATAGGAATAGAAAAACTATCTGGTTCACACCCCCTACTCACCCGAGGGGACCTTCAATATAGGCAAGTATTTCTTAGCACTGATAGATAGACATTTTCCAGTTAAGCATAGTTACAGAAAGCTCTCCAATAGACATAACTTAAAAATCAGTTTTAGCTTAACTACTAATTAAAAAAATATAATCGCACACAACACACCAAAATCACAATATGAAGCCAGCTGTTCATGTAGGGATAAAAATTTGTGCCCGCTAAATGGAGCTTGCATATTCGGGACCATCATTTATGAAGCCACCGTGGACTGTATATCCACTAAGATCACGGTTTCGACGAAGAAACACATGGGCCTTACAGAGGTTAATTTCAAGACCAGGTTCAATAATCACACATTGAGCTTCAGGCACTGGTATAAAAGGAAAACGACTAAATTGTCCACTCATATACGGTCCTTAAAATATAAAGGTGTCAGTTACAAAATCCATTGGAAGATCTTAGCCAAGTGTAAGCCCTACACCAACGGCAGCGGAAAGTCCGGTCTTTGTGATATGGAAACATGGTTCATCTGGAAAAGCAGTTTATACCCCGCCACATGTCTAAATTCAAGAACTGAACTTTTCGGATAATGTCCGTATGTGGCTAAATATTTGTTACGTTTTTGGACCTCCGAGATTACAGATAGGACTTGCTTTCTATATCGTATCCACATACAAGCTTTTTATCTCTCAATACTTTTTACTTATATTTCTTATATATTTTTTATATATTTTTACATATTTATAGAGATATTGTTTTATAGTTTTATTGCTCATATATTTTTTTACACATAATTTTTCTGTATTCTACAATCGACAAATACTACGCATGATTTATTTCAGCTCTTTACACTCTCAATTTAAATCCCATTGATATCTGATTTCTCTCTTCTCTCTCGGAGATCGATAAAATAGAATACCACTCAAGTGTTGGTGTGGATATTACCAACGCACCACTATCTTGAAAACTACTGGACTTGTGCTTAAATCAGAAACCATTAGAAGGCAGTCTTTCTTCAGATTATCTACATTCTAAATTCGAATTTCGCCGATGCCAGCTTAGTCATTTATTTTCTCAGGATAGATAAAATAAAGTGTCACTCAAGTACTGAAGTCGACGTAATCGACTGTCACCAGCGGTAAAATTACTGGCCTTCTGCTAAAATTCGTAACAATTTTCCGCCGAGGCCGACTTTACCTTCCAGTCTTACGCAGTCGATACATATCCTTGAGCACTGAAATCGCTGTGTTTGACTTACCCGCGTCCCTGAAATTGTTGACTAATTTAATTTGCCCAAATTTAAAACCATTATTCGAATGTAAAATGTGAGATAAATTTGTGAGACTTAATAGTTTTAGTGTTCCTTGATGCATAATATATTTCTTGAGCTGTCCAAAATTATTAGACGAATCTTATTCTCTGACGTACGTCACAGTTATCAACTACATAGATTAGATCACCTTAATTTCCGAGAAGAGTTATTACTTTCTGTGCTTTATGTTTCGTACAAAACTTTTCATTAACATACGTTGGGATTTCAAAAATGTCATCATTTGAAAATGACGAAACAAAGTTACGAGTATGTTATGTATTTGCCCAGTCCTGTTAGTATTTATACAACTTAATACGGTGATTAGAAACAAAATGTATATTTGGTTTCAGGATTTAGTATATCAGGAGTACTACTTTATTTTCTGTTTGTTCAGAAAGCTCAAAAAGTTGTTCGTAATGCAAGTATTGTTCCATGAATCTTCCGTTTATATTTCAACGGCATTTCAAAGCAATTGAAATATGATACAGCTGAAGGTGGATAGATGACAACATATGCTTAATATGTTTTCTGTACAACAAATAAAAACTCGCCGTGTCTGTGAGTATGTATGTATGTATTTATGTATGTATGTATGTATGTATGTATGTATGTATGTAGGTATGTATGTATGTATATATTTATATATATATATAACATACATATATACATATATATATTCATTTATACACATGTATATATACATATATACATATATATTTATACATATACATATATACAAATATATGTATATACACATAAATATATATATATATGTACTTATAAATATACATATACACATACACACACATACACGCCCATATATACATATTCTTTTATTCTTTTATTATTTTACTTCTTTCAGTCATTTGCCTGCGGCCATGTTGGAGCACCTCCTATAGTCGAACTAATCGAACCTAGAACTTATTCTTTATAAGCATAGTACCTATTCTATCGGTGTCTTTTGCCAAACCGCTACGTTACAGGGATGTGAACACACCAATATCAAGTGTCAAGCGATGGGGGTGAGGGTAAACTCAGACACACAAGCATACATATATATATATATATATATATATACGACGGGCTTCTTTCAGTTTCCGTGTACCAAATCCGTTCACAAGACATTGGTCGGCCCGAGGCTATAGTAGAAGATACTTCTCCAGGGAGCCACTGAAGCAGTAAACATGAGGTTGGAAGCAAGTGTCTTACCACACAGCCATATCTGCGCCTATACATATATACATATAAATATACATACATATACATATATGTATATATACATATATATACATATACGTATACATACATACATATGCAAATATATATACATATATCTAACTGGTCGACAGTTAGATTCCAAGATCAAAGATAAGGCTGATAAGGCTGGATCTAGGGATCCGTATTAGGGCTTCCTTATAGCAGATATATATGTTATATAAGAGAAAAAAAACCCAAGGCAGAACGAGTATTTGAAGTCATTTAGAATTATTTAATTAGGGTAATGTGAATTTGAATGCTTACAGCCGTTTCTGGGTTAACCCAAGTGGTAGGTTAGTATGTCCACACATTGGGCATTCCATCAAGCTATGAATATTTTAGACAGGGGCAATTTACACTTTACGAGGAATGAAATTCACAGTTTATATGGAAGAATAAATGATTAAATAAATTACTAAAGAGTAAAGACAGGTAGAAGAATATAGGCAGGGGAATAATGTGAACAACTCATGTTTGTCCGGCGGATATGGATTTTGGTCGGTACTTCCATGGAGAAAGAGGTCCTTAGTTTAACTCACAGGTAAATCCAGGCAGTATTTTGACAGTATTTTAAATGATTTTTTCATTTTGCAAATGTGTAAATGAGAAAGTAAGATAAATAAGTTTTGTGAGTGAGCATACATAAGAGAGAAAGATAGATAGATGGAGAGAGTGTGAGGAGAAGGAGAGAGAAGAGAAAGAGAGAGGGAGGAGAAAGGAATAAAATAAGTTATGGGTAAAAGAGTAAAACAATATAAGAGAATAAAAATACACAATAAAATAAAAGTAAATGTAATAAATAGAGTTATAAATGAGTTCTGTGAGTGGCTGTATATGTTTGAGAGAGGAGAAATGGAGTAAAAATAAGATAGTGGTAAATGAGAGTAAAAATAAGAATAAAGATAAACATAAAAGTAATGAGAGAGATTCGTCAGTATTGCTTCGGGATTAGAGGTCAGACTTTAGAGTTTCAGTAAGGGGTGGGGTTACAAACGACAATGTTATATTTAGAATTATATTTCAAGCTCGATAGCAATTTAAATGAGATGAGATACAGGATTAATACTTGAATTTTAAAAATTAAAAATTGAAACTTCAACTTAAAATTACAAACTAAGAAATAAAAAAGCTGAAACCTACAAAAACTAAAATCTATTGAAATAAAACTAGCTAGCTCTAAGATATTTATGTTGACAGAGAGGAAGAAAACAAATCCTCGGTACTTTCTGAAATGCTTATGATGATATATATATATATATATATATATATATATATATGCGTTGATATATATGTATATATCTGTGTGTTTATATATATATATATGTACATATATAAAATTGATTTGAGATATATTTGAGGTTCACATATAGATTTATATATATTTATATATATATATATGTTCAGCCCTAGACCCAGCATGTATGAATATCTCCGAAAGTACATTCAATATATCAAGCATATTTACAATATACACATATATAAAATATATTAAGTAATCAATACCTTAAAAATATACACATAAAAATATATAATTATATAGATACATACATTAAAATATATTGAGAATTGAATACACCTATATGTCGACTTACGGATTGCAAAACGAAGTCGTACAAAGAATCTTGAAAAGTGTATGGGTATTGCTAATCCTATTGATAATCCTACGGTCGTTTCTAGGATTTCGGTTGTTCTGTCATATAATCTGTAAGCCCACCTGTTTACGTATTTAATTTTTCAATATATGTTTAATGCATATATCCATATGTTTATATATTTTTATACGCATATTTTTGATGTATTGATTATTCCATATATTTTTATATATCTACTAGCAGTATCGCCCGGCGTTGCTCGGGTTTGTAAGGGAAATAACTATATAAGCATTTTTAGAGAGTTACTTCCCTTATAAATTCGGGCTTTCTTAGCCATTTTTGTTTTGGTGTCTTCAAGCCATGAAGTCGTTGTTCTAAAAGAACGCTGGTTTCCTTCACAACGCATTACGACGTTGATTTCTTTACACTCCCTTCCCCACAGCTTCACGGGGGAGGGAAGGGGGAGAAGCAAACAGGTGCAGGTGTGACCATGGACGCCAACTCCGCCGCCATCGACACACGATGCATTTTATGCATTAAAATGGAATAAAAAATGATGTTAAATTATTTTTAAAATCGTAGACTCATCGTAGACGCGCGCTAATACTCAGACGGGCTCGATATGAATCACGACTATAAGATATCCGAATTTGGTTAAACTGCACCGCAAAATGTGGGAGGAGTTAGGAATCTAAATCGAAGGGGACAGACACTCACACAACTAGAGTTTTATATATATAGATATATTGTTAATATGTTTGATATATTGAATATACTTTCAAGGAAATTCATACATGCTGGGTCTACTGATTAATAAATATATATGTATATGTGAACCTGATTTCTCCAACTTAGAATCTTACTTGTACATTATTCTAACGCCTCAGGTTGAAAATCCTAAGCACTTCAAAGTGAAGTCTATGTATTGCATGAAATAATTTTCTTTATAATCATATATGTATATATACTTATACATACACACTCATATGTAAGTATGTATATATATATATATATATATATATATGTGTATTACAAATCTGTGATATTTACCAATAGATAAGCAACTCCTATTTCAGGATAACATCTTGGTATGGTATACGCAGAGAAAATTAATTAAAAAATAATTAAAATAACATAAAATAAAATCAGTAAAATAAATACATCTTACCTGTTATTAATCTGTGGTGAAAGAAGATAGTACAAGTAATAGCAACACGTATTTCTGCGCTGGCAGGGTATGTATTAAGACTATAACTAATACATAAATCCACCAGTGCGTGCTCCAGGCTATGCATATTATTATTATACAGACACACACA
This sequence comes from Octopus sinensis, assembly GCF_006345805.1. Lineage (NCBI taxonomy): Eukaryota > Metazoa > Mollusca > Cephalopoda > Octopoda > Octopodidae > Octopus > Octopus sinensis. The sequence continues at coordinate 11,934,039 of NC_042998.1, forward strand.
CGCATTTTATTAATTTTCTTTTGAGATTACAGTAAACTATTGTTTACGGCAACTAACAATATTATGAACACCGGAGGCAAAAAAACTTTGTGATTTTCAAAGATTGTGTAGATGAATCTAATGTTCAACTTAGTAGTGTAAGACTGCACAACCTTTTGCATTTTCCTAGCCAAAATCAACAGAGCAATTGTACAATTTGCCAAGATCCGAGCATAGTTCTGAGCGACTCAGTAGCTTATTGCCTAATGATATTTAGCTTCATCTTCTTTCCCAGCGCTACACAATACGTATCAGGAAGGGACTAAGATTGATTTATTTCACTATATTCCCACCCTTCATTGTTGTAGTTTGTCATTTGCTGAAATCAATAATATTTTCATAGATGCACGATATTTTTTTAATCCCCTATGACTTCCTTTAAATTTTTTTATAGAATAATAGATCAGTTGAAATTTGTATTCTTGTTGGTGAAGAAATAAATATATATAATTTGATTTAATTTTTTTTTATTGAATTCCATTTCTACAACGAGACTGAATTAGAAACTTTGATTTATAAAATCATTTCGGCTTTAGAGATCTGAAATATAAACAAAATATAGTGAAATGTAATGAGAATATTTAAAAAAAAGCAACTGAAATTGCCATTCTTGTTTTTCTTATAGGTCTGTTGTTTATTGCCATTTCATGGTAAACGCTGCTATCATATATTGAGATTACTAATATTTATATTTGCAAATAATATTACTAAGACGATAACTTGAAGTCTTAAGTTATCAGATGATGACTTAAACTTCAACTAAGAAAATGGAATTTTTGACAAGGAAATTAAAAGGAACGTTTCAGATCTATATTCAGAAAACTCTCTCTTCGCTGTCAACATATATAAGAAGTCAATTAATTATGTTTTGACAGATGCAATTAGGGAAAAATAGTGCAAAATAAGAAAACTGATAACTTTCGATTACAATAGATATCTTTCAAAAAGAACTACACGGTATATTCTTTTATTCTTTTACTAGATTCAATCATTTGACTGCGGCCATGCTGGAACACCGCCTTGAAGGGATTTAGTCGAACAAGTCGACCCCAGGACTATTTCTATCGCTCTCTTTTGCCGAACAACTAAGGTACAGGGACATAAAGACATCAACACCGGTTGTCAAGCGGTGATGAGGAGGGTGTAAACACAGACACAAACACAAACACACACACATACATACACACGCACACACACACACACACATGCACACACACATACACACACACACTCACACAGACACACACACACACGCACACACACATGTATATTGACGTCCTGCTTCTTTCAGTTTCCGTCGACCAAATCCAGTCACAAGGCTTTGGTCGGCCCGAAACTATAGTAGAAGGCGCTAGCGCAAGATGCCAGGCAATGGGACTGAACCCGGAACTATGTTGTTAGGAAGCAGGCTTCTTACTACACAGCCACGCCTGGAAAAGTGATAGTTTTTGAGTACAATGGATAGCTTTCAAGAAGAACTACTCGGCTTATGGATAAGATATAATCACATTTCAAAATAAAATTGTAAAGGTCATTCATTGGAGCGCCTACGGTACATACTTTGCTACAGCTTGTTAAGCGTCAAGTGTTTCTAATTTTCATATAAGTTATTTAGAGCGCCATAGGAAGTTGGTTGATTTAGTTTATATCTCTTTAAATGACATTCATTTCACAATGCAATTGTATTACTTCAATCTAGATCATTCGATTTAGCTATACACAAAAAACAAACGAATCTTTATAAATATTATTAGTAAGATAAACATTCCATGAGAAACTGAAAGATCTTGAACGTGAGTACAGTGTAGCAGTACGAAGTAAGAACATTTCAATATATTCGTTAGATAATTAGCAACATTCGAGCGTCTCATGGTAGTTTGCCTTCTTATAAATAGCAATTGCATATCCTTCAAATCACAATCTACCGTTAAATATATATATAATATATATATATATATATATATATATATATATATATATATATATATATATATATATACATATATACATACATACATACATACAAACATACACAAATAGATACATTCATACATACATGCATAGATATAGCAGTTGCTGTGTGGTAGGTGGTTTGCTTACCAACTACATGGTTCCGGGTTCATTTCCAGTGCGTGGCACCTTGGGCATGTGACATTTACTATAGCCTCGAACCAATCGAACCCGTGTGAGTGGATTCTTGATAGACGGAAACTGAAAGAAGCCCGCCGTATATATATATATATATATATATATGTATATATATATATGTGCGTGTGTGTGTGTGTGTGTGTGTTTATGTGTCTGTATTTGTACCTCAATCCTCCCTTGACAACCGATATTGGTGTGTTTACGTCTCTGTAACTTAGCGATCCCGCAAAAGTGGCCGTTAGAATAAGTACTAGGCTCACAAAGAGTAAGTCCTGGGGTAGATTTGTTCGACTAAAGGCGGTGCTCCAGCATAGCCGCAGGCAAATGATTGAAATCAATAAAAGAATATATATATATATATATATATATTAACAGTTTGAAATCAGGCACAGATAAACAATTTGAAATCAGGTATTTCCACCTCAACTGCTCACAAAGAAGCAGTTGTATCGCTTCTCGACTTTATGAATGTGTTTTTCTCGTTCCAACTTGTCCTGGTACCAACAAGATATGAGAACAGTTTAGTAACTATACTAACACAATATACAATATTACAGTGGGAAATCCTTCTTTCAGTCCATGACATGGTTCCCTTTAAGCTGCGATTCCACGGGCCGAAAGCTAATCCTAGTGATCTCTCTTCAGCACACCCATTCAATACCATGGATCTCTTTGGTGCCGACTGGAACGCAATCTATCACATGTTGAGTGGTCTTTCACACGTGCCCTACCTCCTCCAGGATCAAAATATCTTGGCAGATCTTTGTTGACATTTACAAACATATGTCCTAAACACACCCCACTAAGACCTGTGAAGAAAAATAAGTGCATTATTCCCTAAAACAGAAAAAAAGATTATCAGAAAAATAAAAAGGACAAACAAAAAACGTAACAGTCATACATAAATTCAGCTGCTGTCACCCTTCTCGAATAAATATATATATATATATATTTCTTTACTACCCACAAGGGGCTAAACATAGAGGGGACAAACAAGGACAGACAAACGGATTAAGCCGATTACATCGACCCCAGTGCGAAACTGGTACTTTATTTATCGACCCCGAAAGGATGAAAGGCAAATTTGACCTCGGCGGAATTTGAACTCAGAACGTAACGGCAGAGGAAATACCGCAAAGCATTTCGACCGGCGTGCTAACGCTTCTGCCAGCTCGCCGCCTGTTGCCAGCTCGACATATATATATGACTTATAACAATGCATGAAGACCATCAGCAATAACCAAAGAACAGCTGAGGAGAAATGGGCCATTGAGAATCAAACAACACAACCCCAAAGTGTTCATCTTTTTTGCAGAAAAACATAAGGTCACTGTCCCTAGTGTTGGCCCTCTAATTGATGAAAACGGAAATCTCCAAGAGAATGCCAAAACCATGAGTGAGATGCTGCAGAAACAGTACTACTCTGTTTTTAGCAATCCTGATATGGCTGATCTGGATTGTATCAGTAATGTTAATCCTCAACACACAATATCGGACATAACGTTGGCGCCCCCGATGCCTTACCAGCGATAAACGAAATTAAAAACAATTCAGCAATAGGGCCTGATAGGTTACCTGCTTGTGTCCTGAAGGTGTGTCGACACCAACTTACACCTCCTCTTGCTAATCTGTGGAGGAACTCAGTAGATGCTGCTTATATTCCTGACAACATTTTGTCCCAGTCTGTTGTCCCAGTCTTCAAAATGAGAAACAAGTCCTTGCAGTGAACTACCGGCCGATCTCACCTCTCATATCATCAAGGCATTTGAGAAGGAGGTAAGATCACAGATAACTCACCTTCTTGAAAGCAACAGACTGTCGAACCCCAACTAACATGGGTTCCGTAATGGAAGGAACTGTCTAACGCAGCTCTTGCATCACCCTAATGACATTTTGAGAGCTTTCGGAGAAGGCTCGAATACTAATGTCATCTACCTTGATTTCAGCAAGGTCTTTGACAGAGTGGGTCATAAGATCCTCTCGAAAAATCTATCCACCATTGATGTCTCTGGAAAGTTACTACAATGGATCAAGTGTTCCCTGACAGCCAGAACCCAACACGCTGCAGTCAAAGGAATAAAATCAAGCCCAGCCAAAGTCAGTAGTGGTGTTTGACAAGGCACTGTGTTGGGCCCCCTCCTTTTATAATCTGCATCAATGACATTACTGACATCATCAAGCACAGTAACTAAGAATCTTTGCAGATGATTCCATGTTCCAGAAGGTCATCAATGAAGTGGGTGACTAGGCATGCCTTCAGTCAGATCTACTGGCAGTCATCCAATGGGCGGAAAAGAATGATATGCTGCTGAACGAGGACAAATTTGAGTTAAATCACTTCAGAAAAGAGGATAACCTGAAATTCCCATACTCCCTTCCTTCAGGTGAAACACTCATAACATCCAACAACTTCAGAGACTTGGGAGTAATTGTGGATAACAACATAAGCTGGGCTGCTCTTATAAACAGCAAAGTTGACATGAAAACAGACAGGAAGTTGTCACAGATCTTAATTAAGAACAAGGATCACATTACACTAATGAAGTACAGACAACTGACTCAACACTACAATAAACTACCACACATGTACAGCTTTCCTAAGATTCACAAGGATGGTATTCCATTAAGATCTATAGTGAATGTGTTCCTGGATTCTCAGATCTTTCCAGTCGAGAGTTATACACACTATTATCCTTCTATTCTCTACTTTAACCCGACCCCACCTTGAATACTGTTGTTCACGGTGATCTCCCCATACGAAACAAAATATGAAAACTGAAGCACCTCAATTACAAAAGAGATAGATGGCATGACAGGCCTTGGCTGTTGGGGTCGACTAGAAAAGCTCAAGTTTTATTATTTCCAACGCTGCCGTAGCGCTACATCATCTGCATAATGTGAAAAATATTCCATCAGCATTGAACCCCGTGCTATACGCCCACAACATAAATCATACTCGCATCACGTAAAGATACAGCGCAATTATTTCACCTCAATTGGCCCCGCTCCATTTAACATTACACCAAAAACACATTAAAGCAGAAACAGACCCCATAAAGTTCAAGAAGTCTTTGGACAAATTCCTTCAAAAAATCACGAATAAACCTCCTATACCCGGATGTCTCCGTAAACAACATCTCTCACCTCGAGTGGTCCATGTTGTTCTATTCCGGATTTGAATGACTTTCCCAGGTGGTGCTATTAAGTTAGGCATGACCTGGGCGAATACTGACCGAAGCCTATCAAAGTATCAAAGTAAAGTAAAGTAAAGTAAAGTATATATATATATAACACTATACTTGTTCCACGTCCTCTCGTTGCTGTGTTTTCTCTTTGTGTTTCCATGTTTGGATTAACTATGTATATATATATATGTATATATATAAAGAGAAAACACAGCAACGAGAGGACGTGGAACAAGTATAGTGTTATTGGACGCTCAGGAAAGGAAAGAAAGAAGGACGATTTGACGTATTATCTAATCGGTACGGAGCCGACATTAGACTTCAATGGAGACATAAATAAACTCCATCAAAAACTAGCTCGTCTAACTTTCATGTATAGATGTAGAGACTCAAAGCTAATACCACCTGGCTTGAATATCAGTGGATTCATATAAAGATAGAAGAGTAGCGGAAAAGGCGGGACGTGCCCTCGTCCGTGAGAGGATCCATAACGAAATCAAAGAGAGAATATCTACATTTATTAGAAAAATAATCTGAGATGATGATAGAAAGGGATAGCCATAAAGATATCAAAAACTGAGGGAGATGAAATAAGGTGCAAAGTGAGACGGGTACTAGAAAAAGCAAAACTTCCCAAACGAAGCATCACTATGGAAGAAACGTTCGCCAGCAGACAAAGGAAATGCTACAGTGGTGATGAACAAGTCTGACTATTCGGGAAAGAGAATCCAACAAGATCTAGAAAAGTCGGACATGGAAGAATTTGAAATGGTGAAGACACGCCAGATTAGGAAGTTTATGAAACTCAAATGTCAGAGAACGATGACTGAAGTCCATCACCCACCTGTGAAAGCAGCAATTAATGTAAGTAGCCGACATCTAGAAAGCTCTGAAGAAGCAGTACTGAACAAACTTTCAACTTTGCGACAACTATCAACCCCCTACTGATACCAAAGATAAAGATACCAAAAGCTCAAGGAGATGAACTAAGGTGGAAAGTGAGACAGGTACTCGGAAAAGCAAAACTTCCCAAACCAAACATCAAAGTTCGCCAGCGGATAATGGAAACGCTACAGTGGTGATGAACAAGTCTGACTTCTCGGAAAAATTGACAAGTCTTATAAGTGATAGTAGCTACAGCAAGGTAAAGAAAGACCCAACTCTGAAAACAGACAGGAAGTTGTCACAGATCTTGATTAAGAACAAGGATCACTTTACACTAATGAAGTACAGACAACTGACTCAACACTACAATAAACTACCACACATGTACGAGGTTCAGCATATCATCCATTGAGCCGCTTTCTTGTGAATATAATCAGTCCATTAGCAAGAAAGTCAACATCGTACGTAAAGAATTCCATCCGCTTCACAGAATTGATCATGGATACCCCCATTGAATCCAACCAGATGGTGAGTCTAGATGTGATAAATCAGTTCACCAAAGTCCCAACTGGTGAAGCACTATCGATGATTCAAGAAAAACTAGTGACAGACATCCATCTAAAGGAATGTACAAGTATACTAATAAGAAACTTGATGGAAATGTTGCCCTTCGCTGTAGAAAAACTACCTACTTCCGTATGGACACTGAGATATATCGACAAGAAGAGGGTTTAGATATGGGTTCGCCATTATCACCGATAATAGCCAATATATACATGGAATACTTTGAGAATTTGGCTTTAGGATCAACACCACTAAAACCAACCCTAAGGCTGCGATATGTTGATGACACCTTTATACTCTGGCCCCACCAGGAAGATTTCCAAGTGCTGTTAGATCATGTGAACTCAATAAAGTCATCCATACAGTTCACAGTGGAAAAGGAAAAAGACAATCAGCTGGCATTGCTTGACGGAGCGGGACGTTTAAACTAAAAAGCGCACACGAGCTAATGTAGTGAATATTTTAAAAATAGATTTTAAATGCTGTTTTCAATTGAAGATCACAAATCATGTTTATCATGCAAAGCGTGAAACCAATTGGTATTGAAACATATATAACTTATCTTTGTATTCCAGTCAGAGGTAAGCCTGATTCTGAAATGTTCATTGCATGGCTCGTGCGTATATATATATATTACAGACAGCTGGCAGGATGGATACTGAGGTCCTTCAAGACAAGAGACACAGTAACTATGTTGACCTTCGTTTTCAACTGCCTGGACTACTTCTTTCAGTTGTGCAGTGGATGAGCTAGAAAACTACAGTTTTACTCCCTGAAACGAAGGTGTGAGAGATATGCAATAATATACATATGGAAAATCCTAGAATGGCTAGTACCTAACTTTAGCATTCAGGGTTATACAAATGCCAGAACTGGCCGAATTGTGTCGAAATTCAGGACCAGGTACTGCAATAGTCTATGGTTCAAAGGCCTACAGCTCTCCAATTCCCTGCCACAAACATTAAGGAATTTGCATAACGTGGAAGTAGATGCCTTCAGAAAGGAATTAGACATCCTCCTCTCCACAATACCGGATGAACGAACTGCCCGACATGAGTAGAATCAAACTCTTTACATAACAAATGTACCAATAGCTGGGGCAAAGGCACATAGAGGAGTGGTGACAGGAAACACTCAGACTAAGGAGGTCAGAAAGACCATAGAGGTCCTTCAGCATGACCACAGCCGCATGACTGAAATGAGTACATTATATATATATATATATATATATATATATATATATATATATATATATATGTGTGTGTGGTGTGTGTGTGTGTGTATGTATGTGTATACATGCATATATACATACAAAATTAAGAGGAATGACCACTAAAGTGGACACATTATATGCTAAACATAGATGTCAAATCGTCATTACCATGAAGAATGTCATCTCAAGAAAAAATCTCAGCAAAAGCCCAAAATGTAAAAATAAGCAAGAGAAATGAAAATATACGAAATAAAAAGCGATTAGCTACGTACCATGGCTTCACTTGTTAATATCTACGTATTCTATGAAACTAGAATACCACATGAGCGTATTTCTTATGGGTGATTTCAACTTCCCCAATGTTAAATGGCTCGAAGGCGTCATGCTCTCAGGAATGACTCATTGTAAACAAGCACAGGTGAAGTCTCTGCTCAACCTCACCAATGCCCTATTCAAGGAGCAGGTTGAGCTCAGACCAACTAGGACGAATAATATTTTGGATCTCTACATCACAAACAATGATGTGAAAGTGACGCTACCATTAGTTTCGGATACACATCGTAATAGAGCTGTCTATGAATGGACCAAAAGTATCCAGAGGCCTATATTCTAAAGGAAGCACCCAAATCTCTCCAATGTGAACTTCCACAAAGCAGACTGGAAACCAATACAAAAAGAGATCCTCAGACGGGACTAACCGCAATGTCTCTTCGCACCAGACATTTTCATGAAATTAGAATATTTCATGTTTGTTATGCAAACTATATGCCAGAAATATGTCCCAGAGCACAAAGCCAACACAAAAAGGAATAAGAATCCAAGGGAGAGGAAAATCCTCAGGAGACGACGGACGAAGGTTGCAAATAATTTCAAGCAACATTCTAAATTAGATAAAGGTTCCGCCTAAAAACAACACTGATAGAGATTGCAAAAAGCCTACAACAATCCTATGTGAGGGAGAAAGCAGGTAAAGAGACCTGGGTTATAAAAAACATTAAGTCAAACCCAAAAGGCTTCTTTCATTATTCCAAAGAAACACCCTCAGTATGCTGCAAAATAGGACTCCTCTTCCAGAAGGATGGCTTACTCACAGATAGTCCAACCAGGATCAGTGAGGTACTGATCTTTACGTTGGAACACAGACAAGTGAATTTACTAGTGGATTTCTTTCTCGCCTATAACCAGCGAGGCAGTTACGATGGAATACATCAACATGAACGAAGAAGATATACTACTAGCCATAGATGATATACACGCAAACTCAGCTGCTGGTCCTGATGGTTTCCCAGCAATCCTCCTCAAATCCTGTAAGTGTGCACTGGTGAAAACACTACAGATCCTCTTCCAGAACTTTCTTGCAAATGGCAGGCTTCCAATCAAACTGAATACGGGAATAATATGTCCACTCCATAAACGAGGAAGCAGAGCAGATGCCAAAAACTATATGCCTATCTCTCTGACTTCACTCATCAGCAAAGTCATGGAACGGATAGTCAGAGGGAAACTAATCGCATTCCTTGAAAAAACGACTTGCTGAGTGATACCCGGTATGGCTTTCGACCACATAGGATCTTCCTGACCCAGCTCTTACAACACTATGACTGAGTGTTGAGGCAGTTACTCAGCAAATCAGATGTAGAGGTAATATACCTTGACTTTGCAAAAGCTTTTGATAAAGTGGATCATGAGTGATCTCGGCATAGCTGGAAAACTTGGAGAGTGGTAAGATGACTTTCTGAAATATTCAGGTCAGGCAGTAGTGGCCAATAGAGCCACCTCAATAAAAGCAGAAATAGTGAGCGGTGTTTCACAGTGTACTTTCTTGGGACCACTGTTTTTCATATGGGCCCTCTCAAATATGCCCTCAGCTTCCTGGATAGCCACCCTTGCTAGCTACTCAGACGATACGTAAGTCTCGCAGAAAATACAGAAGCCCAACGATGTTGTACACCTGTATCAGAAGTTTGACTCGGTTTACAGGTGGGATAAGCATAATAATATGCAGTTTAATACGGAAAATTTCCAAGCCCTGCGCTTCCAGCATCCAAAACGGAATATATAACTTACAGAGTACACTGGTCCACAGGAGATTGCAATCTCAGAGCCTAAATCAGTGAGGGGCCTGGTTATTGACATGAGTAATGATACCTCTTTCCAAGTGCACGTTACCAGGATGGCGACAAAGTGCAGACGACTGGCTGGCTGGATCCTGAGAACGTTCAGAACTAGAGAAAAGGAAACCGTGATGGTCCTCTGGAGGACATTCGTCCTCATACGCCTGGATTACTGCTCCCAGCTATTGTCACCCAACAGTGTAAAATTTACAGCAGACCTTGAAGCAACCCAGCGAAGCTTCACAAAGAAAATATTCTCTTTACAACTGCTTAGCTACTAGGAAAGGCTGGAACAACTAAGACTCTACTCCTTGGAGCGATGGCGGGAGAGGCAAGCAGCAATATACATCTGGAAGATCCTGGAAGAAATTGTGCGAAATGTTGGTATTGAAAGCTACACCAATACCTGAAGGGGTCGATATTGAACATTACCAAAGATCTCAACAATACCATCGCGCTTCAGAATCAGGTTACTGCAACAGTCTGAGTTTTAAGGGCCCACAGCTTCTTAATATTCTCCCAAAGACCCTGAGGGGACTACAAAAAGTGGATGTAGGTGTTTTCAATTCAAAATTGGACTTCTTACCGTTGAGAGTCCCAGATGAATCTACCTCGTGCCAAGAGGTGCAAATGAGTGTAGTGATATCAAACTCCCTTATTCACCAAATGTCACATATTAGAGGATGCTCTCAGTAATAACAGTGTAGCAAATCGGCAGTGCCCCAGCATGACCACAACTCTGAGCTGAAACTAGAGAAAAATATATATTTGGGCAAAGAGAGCTATATTATCCGGGCGGGTACAGTGGGAGCTCTCAGTTATGTTCCAGATTATGGCTACCCGCATCGATCTGTATTTAAAGTCTATGACTACTAGGCATTGTCATTCACGTTGTAAATTTTCCGATGGGTAATTCTGTGCTCTCTTCAAACGACGGTAATATCACATGGAGGATATATTTGCAATAATTATAACGTGAGTGATTATGGAGATAGGTGCATTCTTAAAACTTATTTCCTTTTATTTTACAATGTCATATGAATATGATCTGTTGAATTTGCAACCGGGCATAATTTTCTGTGCAGCGGTAACATGTGTAGGTCGGCGAAACCATAAAAATATGCTGCATGACATGGTAAAATAAAAAGAAATAAATAGTCTCCTTAATCTCTATCGCTATAATTGTTGCATATATCATTTTATTATCCGTTTCAGTCATTTGATTGCGGCCATGCTGAAACATTACCTTAAGGCGTTTTAGTAGAACAAATTCAATCCATGACTTATTCTTTGTAAGCCTAGTACTTATTCAATCGGTCTTTTTTGCCTAGCTGTTAAGTTACGGGGACATAAACACACCAGAATCGGTTGTCAAGCGATGGTGGGAGGGACAAACAGACACAAACATACAAATATATATATAAGACAGGCTTCTTTCAGTTTCCCTCTACCAAATCTACCCACAAGGCTTTGGTCAGCCCGAGGCTATAGTAGTAGACACTTGCCCGGGGTGCCACGCAGTGGGCCTGAACCCGGAGTCAAATTAGAGTGAGTGAAATTAGGCCTGTCAAATTAGAGTGAGTGAAAGTGTGCGATAAAGAGAAAACAATGTTTGTTGCATGCTGCGTGGTTGATTTAAATTTGATTCTGCTTTTGCAACGCGAGTTTCATGCCAGTGTATCGCCAGGCGAGAAAGCAGTTGCGTAAAACTCGAGTCGCGAGAAAGAAATTCAGTTTGTTTCTTTCTCTCTGTGCATGTGTGTGTGAAGATGAGATGATCATTATGGAAGGGATGGCTCAATAGAAACTGAACCAGAGCTAAACAAAATCAACCGCAACTAAAGCGTTCACAGACCATCGACAGAACTTCTTCGTGGTGGCTTGATCAGTTACCAATAGCAATAAAATATCCCTTAAATAACATTAATTTCTTTAAAATAAAGACATTAGATAAGGTAGTGAAAATAGAAACGGATGGAAAACCTTTGACGATAGCTATGCCCGTTGAGGGCCGACATGAAGGCAAGTAAGCAAATTAAATGGAAATAATAAATGCAATAGAGAAATATATCTGCAGTTTACAAAGGAGATTACGACAGAGTTTGTTACAGTCATTTAAATGATATCTTTCTGCAGAAATAGTGTCAATTAGTTTTAAATAGGAAAGTCGCAATGAAGTTTCAATTTCCTATTTGAAGTTATTTCGTTACTTTTACTCTGTGACACACGAAAACTACATTTCTCACATCTTCCCATATATGTAATATCGGTTTTTATACTGAGAGAGAATGATAACCAACATATTTTAAGTTAGATGGGGTATCTGAATTTTGATTGATTGTAAGTGTATTAGTCCCGTCTGTAATGTGAAATAACTAGAAATAGAAACATAGTTATAAAGTTGTAAACCTTTGCAGGTATTAAACTCGTGAAAACTTTAGTTGACTGCTATTTCATATACATTTGGAAAGGTGTCCCATTCAAGTTGTGCCGATTATCAGAAATCACATTTTAGAAGTAATCTACCTGTACAAAGAAAGAAGAGTGTTTTATTGAATTTCTCAGAAAAGTTGCATGAAATTATTGGAGTCATACAGCACATTATGTTTCACACGTTATTTATATATCACATACCAAGTAAAGTGATAATGCGATAAAAAATACTCAAGATCTTGGAATACATTATTGAATAAATTTGAACCTTTTTTAAAAGAAAGTGAAAATATTAAAAGTCAAAACAAGACGAAAATATGTGCGCGCAGATATTTACTAGCGTATGTTGTTAAATTATATCGCGTGGAACAAAGTTTTAGATTCCCTAGTCATAGAGCATGTAAGGGGCTATGAAGAAAGAGAAATTAAGATGAAAGGAAAGCATTTGTTTTAGACCTGAAAAGAGTTCAGATCATAAGAAGGGGTAAAACAATGAGATAGAAGAGAGTTCCAAAATCTGGAGGTTCGCGGGGAAAAAAGCTGCGTCCGTAAAACGACTTTCTTATTCGTGGAAGCAAAAAGGATTTGAATTGCTGTTACTATTTTGTTATATATATCTTTCTTCTGTTTTGTCATAGTTTACCTGTCAAAAATATGTAGGTTTCAGCCCTTCTAGAAATCTTAACTCTGATATAATAGCATTCAGATAAAACTCACAAGGTTGTCCTGCTACCATTGCAACACTTTGGATGGAAGCACTCCGTCGGTTACGACGACGAGGGTTCCGGTTGATCCGATCAACGGAACAGCCTGCTCGTGAAATTAACGTGTAAGTGGCTGAGCACTCCACAGACACGTGTACCCTTAACGTAGTTCTCGGGGATATTCAGCGTGACACAGAGAGTGACAAGGCCGGCCCTTTGAAATACAGGTACAACAGAAACAGGAAGTAAGAGTGAGAGAAAGTTGTGGTGAAAGAGTACAGCAGGGATCACCACCATCCCCTGCCGGAGCCTCGTGGAGCTTTATGTGTTTTCGCTCAATAAACACTCACAACGCCCGGCCTGGGAATCGATACCGCGATCCTACGACCGCGAGTCCGCTGCCCTAACCACTGGGCCATTGCGCCTCCACTTTTGCAACACTTAAGGACATAATAGACCACCGAAACAAAACAACCAGTCTGATTTACGTAGAATTGCTCCCTGGACGGTTTCCATCTCGATATTTGTCAAATCGCTTCACAGTCTTGCATCACATTTGAAAACCAATCGTGCCACATAACTGTGTACCAGTAAGCGTGTGAAATTGTTTCCTCTATACTGTTGAATCAAAATATGTACGTTTTAAGAAGATGGTGATGTATTATTTAAAACAATGCAGTTTCTTTCGTTTATTTGTGACAATTTGGTTGTATAGCAGACAGACGCTGTCAGTAGTTGCATGTCTATTGGAAACAGTTAATATTGTTAACTTTTATCGAACAAATTTATCCAGAAATAAATAGCTCAAGCTGACCTACTAAGAAAAAAAAACAGGACATGAATGTAATTGAATAATAATTGCTTAACGTGCCTTCAAAATAGAGATAATAATTTGACCAAAACTAATTATGTAGAAAGAAAAAACAGGAGCGCTAAATTAAGTGCTTTTTATTCAGTATTTAAGTATTTAATTCTCATCAAATTTGTTCCTAGTTCAAATTCTGTAGAGTCAACGTCGGGTATTATTTTCGCATCAGGCTTCATAAGTAATAGAAAAATAATACTTTCCTTACAAGTGAACTGAGTACTGCAATGCAATGTTTTTTTAAAAAAGAAAAGTGCTGTGTTTGAGTAAAACTCGGGATGAGATTCTGAGGAAAGTAGATAAATGTTCACATCGGTAACATTTTATTAAGAAAAAGCAGAGAAACACGATAGACTTCCTGGCCTAGTCGTCGACTATTACTAGACACCCACCGGCTCACTAGATATATTACTATAGTTACTCACTCTTACTTAGAGTCATTGTAGGAGTTCTCATAATATTTTCATTTATTATTTAATTATTAATATTCATTATAGTCAAAGCAATAATCTCTTTTGCCAGGCAAACTTCTGTCACATAGGAATCGGATTTAAACAATGAAGAACAAAGGTAAAGCGTAGAGAGGATAGAATTGCAATGGACAGCACGAAATGCATAAGAATGAGTTGTCCTGTACTTTCAATCCAGTCATGCTTTGATTCAGGTTATTTAGCCATCAAGTTAACATCATATAGAATGGTAGCGCATAATTTAAGATGATTATTGCGTATTTAAGTAGCATTTCGGTAATCTGTGTACTTGTCTTTTTAACTATATGTGTAATCAACTCAAGAGTTTTCTACCACTGAACCATGACAGACTTGTGTACCCCGTAGTTTGAAGAAGTATTGGAAATTGACTGGGTATTCAGAAAACATGGGTGTTTTAATGCATTGCACATTGCACATCTGACCATCCAGAGCACAACTGTGTTTAAGTAATAGGTGAACTCGAAATTTGTAGACATATGAGGTAAGTAATTTTGATCCAGATGAGCTCTAACTTACAAGATCTACTATAAAGATATTCCAGTTAGAATCATCACTAAGTCTTAGTGGTATACTTATAAGAAGTCAATTTATCTTACATAAAACTGTAGGGTAAGATTTAAGGGAAATGTTTTATACTTTTTAGCAGGTCGAGCGACCACGGAGAAGCTCCCTAATCCGTTCAAACTAATGTTTTGTTGTTTAACTCCAATTCACCTAGCACTAATTGAGCAAACTTAGGTTCAAATCTAAAGTCCGTTTTCCAATTCTTATTTCTTTCCAAATTCACACTTTTCCTCCCCTCCCCCTCTCTCTCAAAGACATTCCAGTCATGACTATCTCTTTTCCATACATCAGAGTCTGCATGCGTATTTCCGTATTTATTTATCAAAGAAGGTTAATGCTCGGTTTATACCAAACCCAGAGGATAAGTCGATTACATCGGCCCCAGAACTCAGCTGATGCTTATTTTATCAGCTCTGAAAGGATAAAAAGCAGAATGGACCTCGGCGGAATTTGAACTCAGAATGTAAAGACGTACTAAATTGCTGCTCTGCCCAGCGCAGTAACGATCCTGCCAGCTCAGTGCCTGGCTCTGATTTTACATATATTCTATTCCAGCAAACTCACACGCATGCGTACACACCCGCACTCATGACTAAATTTCTAAAATGTAATGCTTTTGAAAGATCTTTAACGTCTAACCAGAGTGACATGTATTAATAAAGGTTGAACTTTGTAGCAGTTTATATGTAAAAGTTGTGAAAGATTATAAGATCGAACAATTGTGTGATTTAAGATATTTCATCGTCGATTGTCCCATTCCTCATTCAAACACAGTATAGCTAGGATTGTGTTACATATTATGGATCTTAAAGCAAATACCAAAACAAAATTGGGTGCGATTTTGAGGGAGGCCATGCGACCACATGAAGTCTTCTTCTGGATTGGGAGGCGGGGTAGGTGGTAGAAAACGTGGAATATCCTGTTGTTAATGATTCGTCTAATTATCTACATAATTTGATTGTGATGAAAATTCGATTTGTAATTTTAGTGGGATGCTGTGGTTATTATTGATTAGTTATAAGTGAGCTCCAAATAATTAGAATTTTGAGTGAAGTAGTTCCAACTATGACCATCCTATCTTTTTACTCTCATTATGTATCAAGTCACGAATACATCTAATGAATCTATTTAAAAAAAAGGGCAAGTGTCTTCTGCTATAGCCCCGGGCCGACCAATGCCTTGTGAGTGGATTTGGTAGACGGAAACTGAAAGAAGCCTGTCGTATATAGGTATATATAAATGTATGTGTGTGTCTATTTGTGTGTCTGTGTTTGTGCCCCTAGCATTGCTTGACAACCGATGCTGGTGTGTTTAGGTCCCCGTCACGTAGCGGTTCGGCAAAAGACACCGATAGAATAAGTACTGGGCTTACAAAAAGAATAAGTTCCGGGGTCGATTTGCTCGACTAAAGGCGGTGCTCCAGCATGGCCGCAGTCAAATGACTGAAACAAGTAAAAGAGTAAAAGAGTAAAGAGACAATATTATTTGAGCGAGATTTGGTTGCTCTTTCTAGCAAGATGAACGACCTAGTTGGATGGCTCTGCAAAGTTGCATTTCAATCAATCCCAAGTGAGCTAGAAATAAGCATACCGACAACGAAAGGCATTTCAGTTGTGACAACTCTGTCTTTAGTGATATATCTCGAACATCATTATGATAGTGTCTATTTCAGTATGGTACAGTTGACAGAAATCATAATACTATTTCGGGCAGAGCAAGCTTGTGCTAAGAGGTTTCATTCTAGGTTCAAATCACGCTGATAGTGTAGTTGTTTAGCCCCAGATCAGCCATACCTAACTGAGAAAATATATGTTCAAAGTCAGTCATACTATGCCCATTTCGTGTTTGTGTATGTCAGGACCTAAATCGTGTTATCCCTTCTATTATTATACAGGGTGATTTAAATGTTATTTGGCTCCGAGTGAGCACGTTCAAACCTTGTCATCTTGAAACGCGATGTATTTTCTGAGAAGTTAACGGTTCCGATTCAACATAATGTTACGTGCCCTATGTTGTGGTTTACTTTCAGATATAATGAGTCCAGAATCACTGTATTTGAGTACATCTGTATTGACTGCTACGTTTGACTAAGAGATATTTGGTTGGTTGGTATTTCTTGTAGGCAGAGGCTTCTCTTATGCCATTCTAGTAGGTCATTGGTTTGGATGGGATGTTTGGTTAGCGAATGGATTCTAAGAGTATTCTTTTTATACTACGGTTTAAGTAAGAAACCAAGTGAGAAATATAAATTTTAAAAAGCAAAAGATAAACCTACCACAGAACATGTTTAATGACCGTTGTTTTCACTTTCTTTTACTACTGCATCTATTACATGGTATTAAGTGGAGGCGCAATGGCCCAGTGGTTAGGGCAGCGGACTCGCGGTCATAGGATCGCGGTTTCGATTCCCAGACCGGGCGTTGTGAGTGTTTATTGAGCGAGAACACCAAAAGCTCCACGAGGCTCCGGCAGGGGATGGTGGTGATCCCTGCTGTACTCTTTCACCACAACTTTCTCTCACTCTTACGTCCTGTTTCTGTTGTACCTGTATTTCAAGCGGCCGGCCTTGTCACTCTCTGTGTCACGCTGAATATCCCCGAGAACTACGTTAAGGGTACACGTGTCTGTGGAGTGCTCAGCCACTTACACGTTAATTTCACGAGCAGGCTGTTCCGTTGATTGGATCAACCGGAACCCTCGTCGTCGTAACCGACGGAGTGCTTCCATTAAGTTGGAAAAGTTTTCCTCGCCCAACTTATCGAGTTTTATTACATATCAATTAATTTTATATAACATTAAGTATTGAAATATTAGTGCAAATGATTGTCTACTCTTATAGAAAGATGCGCATTACTATTTTTAAGACACTGTTTTTAAGCCCCCATATCAAGATGCTTATTATATTGTCCCGGGTATGACTTTAAACTTATCCGGTAAGGTAGGGCTTAATTTAGAAGTTCCAGGATTTTGAGGAGTGTGGAACCTTTTAGCCATTATTGTTCCCAGGCATACTCTGACCCGGAGGAGTAGCATCTGTAGAGGTCCGGTTATGGGTTAAATAGCATGTAAACATCCGAGCCAATGTACGTTGAAATCATGGGACGTGGTTGTGAAATATTTTATTAATAAATCTTATTGAATCAATGACGAATATCATAGATGCACAGTGGATGAACACAACAAACTGTCAACGGTCAGGAACACTGAAGTTAGTTAGCGAACTACTACTATCATCTAGCTGTGGCGTGAGCAGATGATATATTTCTGCTTGTAAAAGATCAATGTGAAAAAATTTAAAAAAATGAAAGTTCAGGCAAATCGCTCGATCGAGTATATGTATTACTTATATAGTTTTAGGATAATTTGCATTCAAGGAACATAGAAAGTCATCACAAAATATAATTTAATTTTAAGAAATTGTCCACTTCTATACCGGAAAAAATGTCTACGTTAACCAAAGGAATCTTTATCAGCTCTCTCAACAACTAAGAAATAGTAAAAAGAAAATCGCTTATAATGCACTCTACACTTATTTTTAAAGAAAGATCGCACTAGGCATTAGACAGACGAACTGATAAGATGGTTAATGCTTGAAAGATGTACATCTGCTCAATGAGATTGAATGCTGGTGGCCCATCACAGGCAACATTAACCTTTTCGGGTGAGAATTTATTATTTATTATTCACAGCTTATACCGATGAAATATTTTACCTTCACCACAAGAATGCGTGGGGAGGGTACTTTTACAATCTGTCACTTAGAAACTGTAATCAAATCTACTTTAAGTGAAAACCTTGCGTTTCTTTTAAAGTGTAAACATTGGATAATGAAGTCTTTGGCACTCAATGTGAATAAGGTAAAAGCACTTCTGTACATTCTATTTCTCGAAAATAGGGTAAGTATCTGAAACTAGACTATTTCCCTTATGGCTGTAGTCTTCTATAAAATTCCCTACACACATTCATCTAGATTACTTTAAAACAAACACAACGTGATTCAATATAATTTGTTTATTTACAATAACATTTCAAAAAATAAGATATCACATTTACAAAATGAGAAAAAAATGGAATTGTATTTATATATATATTTTTCTTAAAATTCAGAATATTATGTATGAAAAATAAAATAAAACACCCTGCAAATATATTGTTTATCCCGCGTCTTTAATATAAAATGACTGCTGCAGGATGAATATTTAGACTTATGCTCCCATCAACTAAATGTTTTAACTGGAAGCAACAATCATTTTCAAATGTGTGAGACAAATAATTACAATATAATTTGAATATAATAAGCAGGTGTGTTCAATAATTAATTATATTGTTTGTACGATCAGCTGATAAAAAATCACAGTTCGCCAATTGTAAATGCTACTTCGTGATATTGGTGTACTAACAGTTCTGGTAGAGATTTTTAATGAAATTTCATGAATAAAAAGCTACGTTCCCCATTATTTAGGCAGTAGGTTGAAAGAAGTCAGCATGGTATTTAGAGGTAATTATGACCATTAATAAAATTGTGGGCGTGGCACATATGTATTGATGGAGATTTTAAGAAGTTTTAAGTGTTAAGGATCATACCATCATGGACAAAATTGATTACAAATATCATTCATTGTAAAGTACATAAATTAATAATTAAAAAAATAATTCTTTAATTAAAAAACAAACAAATGAAGCCTAATGAAAGCGAACGATTTGGTTTTAAAAGAAATACAGAAGAAATTCGGCTCATCAAATACTGTTTTAAAAGTTATAGCACTGAAAGTCAAGTAAATCTGATTACAGGATTAGGCGACAAAACAGAAGCCAGTTTAATGATAGCGACAAGCTGAATAAAGAGAAATAAATTAAATTTATGAAAGATTAAAAAAAATAAGTACAATAACATTTTGAATCATTTCAATGAAAAAATAAACAATTAAATCAATTCAGATAAAATACCTGATTTTAAGTGTGAAAGCAATCGGAATTGAAATAAATAAATAATGTAACAACCAAATTACTGATAAGTTCAAGTCGAACCTCGCCGTGTTATCGTGTAAGGCAAAGAGTCTGGCTGTTCTCTTCGGCTGACTTCAAGGTTCATTGGTTCTGAAGAATAACTATCGTCCAGTGAAATGTTTGAAATATCTTTTTTAACAAGCTGGAGATCATCCGTTAAAGATTCTCTGTTCTCCTTCTCAATAGATTCGTTATGGTCTGGAGTGTTCTCTGGAAGTTCTTTAAGAATAAAACTATTGGCAGCATCCTTATTATAACCCTTCTGCAAGGCACTGAAGCGAGGTTTACGACTCTTGCCGAAATCAAGTAATTTTGAACTGGAAATCGGCGGTGGTGTTGGCGGTCGTTTGTATGTTTTCCGAAATAGATCTTCTGGGCACGTGCGCGATCGAGGCCTTGATAGTGTTGGTAAAAAACTGTTCAATGATTTGGGTCGATCCGGACCGAGTGAACCGAGACTACCGGTAATCACAGGGTTACAATTTACTGTCGGACTTTGTAAAGTAGAAAAATCCTCAACTTTAATCTGTGGTATATCACAAAACAGTGGAAGCGGTTCTGTACGACTCGGGGTTGGAGGAGCTGTGTTTGCACGTGGCCTCAAGTCATCTGCATTTAAGAATTCAATCTCAGAGAAGGAATTTGTAGTGGACAGATTATCGAAATTTATAGGCTTCGGTTTGTTATCCCGAACCAACAGGAACTTGTCTTCTGTCTTTTCTGTCGACATGACTGAAGGAAAACTTTTATAATAAACAATATATCTGATGTCGCTGTTTCATCAAATAAATTATAATGTCAATAAATAGCATTTCAAATTCTCCAACTTTTTTTCTTTGTGAAGCAAGGAAAGATATAAAAAGATTCCAACAGGAAAACATAAAAAGGAAACCACACAAACTGTTAATGATGGCTCTGTCAAGATGATTGATAGCAAAAAATACTAGGGGTGTAATTTACAAATTACTTGGAAGTTTGAATAGTTACTCTGAATATATTTACAAATTCTAGGAAAGAATTAGCCATCTCACTTCAATCTGATCATCTGAAAATTTTAGTTACAAATGTTTAACATTTGTGTCAATAGTAGTAGCTGCATTGTGAATAAATATTGATAATAAAAATAGAAAAACAAAACATTTTTCATTAATATTTCATGTTCATATCTTTTTGTACTTGGCTTTTAGATATAGTTTAAAATTAGCCTTCTCGTATATGTGAAGTACATTTCTCGTAGATGTGAAGTACAGAATCAAACATATCACATGACTCCTTTTACATTTTAAGTACACATGTCTCTTTACACAAAAATCATTAAGGCTAGATTTCAGATATGGGTCAACATCAAAAAAGATAGTAAGAAACGATAACAGATTTCTTACATTAACTCAAGGCCCCGCATTTATTTATGGGTGGGATAATTCAATGAGATCGTGTGAGGTTCATGCGTTTCTCAGGGGTAATTTTGTCGCACTGGAAGTTAATTGACATAAACCGGAAATTGAAAGTGGCTTGTCGAGCCATCGAAACCAATGCATATAATTCGGCACCTTCTTATTAAATGGAAAACACACTGAAAGAAGAGTTATTCAAGTATATACATACATATGTATGTAGGCATGTATGTATGTTTATATATTGTATATATAATGCATCAACTTATGAAATCTAACGTGTAAATTTTCCAGAAATATTACTTGAGGCATTTAATAACAAATTCTTTACGTCTACAATTTCTGGATGCTTCAATTTTATTATTTATATAAATAAAGTAATAAACGAATATAACTTTTAAAATAAATGTATATATTATCAAAATGCATCAAAAGATGCAGGCAAGAAATTGCTGAATGTCATAACACAATCAGCTGATCAAACCGGAGATGTTTTTGGAAAATGTGTTGTAAAATTTAAGAAAAAACCGTTAACACGATAATGCACCAAGTAATTTTGGGCCATCCAGGAGATTTGAGAAATTTCATATAAAACATGAAGCAACACAATCTGAATATCCGCACAGAGAGATTATGTTTATTAAATAGCTGCATATATAAAGGAATATATGTCTATATATCTATATTAGATAGACATGTATGTATATGTAAATAATACACTATGATGCTGTTTTAATATAGTGTATCATATTATATAATATATATCATAATATCGTTTAATATTAAATTGTGAATAGCATTTATTCCGAAATTAATAGTAAAGATATAAACTAAATTTTAAAAGAACATTTTAAGGAAAGGATTTGAAATGTTTATACATGAAATAGATAACACCCTTAGACATTTTGAAACATCGAAACCGAAAGCCGGAGTGTTAAAATAACAACAATAAGAATAGCAATAAAAATATATTAACGATAAGAAAACTGTTGACGAACAATAAAATTAGTTAGGATAATGTTTTGTTGAATGACATTATATATATATGTATATACATGCATGTATATTTATATATATATATGTGTGTGTATTGTTAGTGTATTTTTCATGTATTTTGTTGTTACTGTAGTTATTTTTGTTATTGCAGTATTTTTCTTTCTGTGTTTTTTTTTTTTTGCATACAAAAAGAGATATAAATAAAGTAAACCTTGTGACGCTGGTTTGAAGCTATCGGAGTCTGGAGTTGAAAATATCGGTATTGATCTAGGGTGTCCAGCGAAAGCCAAATGAATTAAAATCCTTCTTTAGGTAGTGGTAGTACGAGTGTTGCATCTTCTCTTGAAGCTGGCGGTGGTTTAGCTCTCTCACTAAGATCATAGTTTTGTAGAAAATAATGTAATTGAATGGAATACAATAGAATGGAATAGAATAGGATAGGATAGGATAGAAGACACTAGAGTGACAGAAAACAAAAGATAATATTAGTTGAGAAGTTGAATAGAAGAGCGAGGAAATGACAAGGGGAAGAGAAAGAAAATGGGTTTGTGTATTAATGTGAAAGAGTGAGAGATAAGTGTGTTTCCGTACGTGTGAAAGAGAGCGTAAGAAACCTAGAGACGTACATGTGTTTATATGCATATATATATGGTTCTTTGTATGTGTTGTATGTGTGTAAACAGAGGAA
>NC_042998.1:11967328-11972328 GCF_006345805.1 Octopus sinensis
GTCAGCTGCTGCACAATGTTTTGCGCCATGCACAAACATGACTATTGTTCAGCTGCTGCCATGCACATAACATCTGAAGAGCGCACTGCATTTCTATATTTTTTCTTTGGAGACGATTGGTGCCTTTCCTCAGAGGAGTATTTCTCCTTAAGGCCTCTGTAGTTTTGGTGGGGTATCGGGTGGGCAAATCGGCAGTTTGTACCGTCTTCCCAATGCCAACATTTACCTTGCAGCTAAAATTTGCACGTCCTTGACTTCACTCCAAATTTCTTCTTCCCTCTAGGGTTTCAGATTCCATTGAAACCTCCATATTTGAGTTTTCTGCTTTTTATTTGGTGGATTGGGGTTTCGGTTTTAGTTATTTCATTTTTTCTTTTACCTTTTTCTCCCCTTCCTTCTTTGTGTTTGTGCTCGTATTCTTTCCTTCCTTTTCTGGTGATAGCACTTGCATTTCTCTGGTTTCCCAATGTGCAGCGATGATGATGTTTGGCGGATCGCCGTTAGCAATCGTCCATGCTCGCAACAGAAGATTCAATTCTTTACTTTCTTCGATTTCTAAGCCCAGAGGGGGAGAGAAGTGAGAGGGACAGAGAGAGGGAGAGGAGGATAAAGGAAGAACTCAGGCATCCCTAATTAAAGAAGGATTTACAACCAAAAGCTCTACCATACGTCACACTCAACCCACTTAAAAATGAAGCCTTCGACACCATCCTTCAAATCATTCCTCTACTAAAAAGGGACCAGAGAATGAATTTAATTCTCCAAACCAACACTATCATAAAAAGCAAGAGACAGCCCAAATCTATGAAAAGTCTCCTACCAAAAGTCCGAATTCGCTCAACACCAACACTGAAGCCGTCAGTGAAGAAATGAGGAAGACCTAACTGTAGTATATGCGTCAATCTAATTGAGGGATCAGAGATCTTTTTTAAACAGGGTCAACGTTTCACAGTGAAGAGCAACTTCACATATGCTCCGGAGAACCTAATATACGTATTAACCTGCTCTGGGAGTCAAGAACAATACATAGGCCAAACAAAAACCAGTCTACGTCAAAGGATGGCTCTACACAGAGCCCAGATCAAAATTCCGAAAAACAAAAAAATAGCATTCAGCGAACACATCAACATTTGCGCCAGTAACAAACAACCAGGCTTCAGAATCTTTCCACTCTATCAATTCAGCGTATTCTTTATCACAGAATACCAACCCCCTTTGAATGCATCCACAACAAATGAATAACACCCACGCAAATATTAAAAACGATATATTCAAAACAGTCACCTAAACAATTTATTCAAAACGATTTCAATCACTACTATCATCCACAACGAGTCACTTTTAGGTCACTTGACCATTTAAGTGGATTCCATCAGCATCTTGCTACTGTTATTTCACTCCCGCATTCTTCTTCTTCTTCTTCTTCTTCTTCTTCTTCTTCTTCTTCTCTTCTTCTTCTTCTTCTTCTTCTTCTTCTTCCCTTTCTTCTAGAATGGAAAAATCTAATTGAACTACAAAACGACAAAGACCCGACAATTAAAGAAGCATACAGAGGAAGTGCTGTAGTTCTGATGGATACAGAACACTATAAAAACCTAGTATTATCCATAGTAGAAAACGAAGCCTCTACGAAAGAGTTATAAACTATAAGCAACAAAAAACAATGAAATATCTTACATCCTTAATTCTTCTACATAGAAAAGGCCTGACAGTAAAAGAAACTGACTACATCAGACTACATCAGAAAAAGAAACAGACTACATCACGAACAAACGTAAAGCCAGTCTTTTTTACGGCCTTCCTAAAACACACAAGAGCAAAATAATCA
Source organism: Octopus sinensis (assembly GCF_006345805.1). NCBI lineage: Eukaryota > Metazoa > Mollusca > Cephalopoda > Octopoda > Octopodidae > Octopus > Octopus sinensis. The sequence continues at coordinate 11,969,157 of NC_042998.1, forward strand.
ATGAAGCATGCAAACAATCACCAGGCAAATACATAAATATCCAAATGCCAGAAGACTTAACTTTAAGACTCATTGTAGCTGGGCCAGCCTGTGAAACCCATCGCCCAAACAATTTTCTAGACATTCTACTTAAACGCTTGCTGAGATACATCAAAAGTTTCATTAGAGACGATTTAGACATGCTAGAACACCTACCAAAAACAATTAAGGACGAAGCAATATTGGTTACCCTCGATGTTATCAATCTTTACACCCATATCCCACATGACTATGGAATAAAAGCGATTAAATTCTGGTAAGAAAAGTACCCCAAAGTACTCCCGGAACGCATAAATAAGATTTTTATTGTTGAACCTTTAAAATTTATACTTCAGAAAGATGATTTCCTATTTGATGACACATACTATCGTCAGGTTTGCGGAATTTCGATGGGAACGAAAGCAGCCCCTGTTCTTGCGAACCTAATAATGGGTTATTGTGAATTCACCTTATATGATATATCACTTCAGAATATTGTTACCCATTTTGCCTTTACATGAGAGAAAATTGGAAAAGATACCTGGATGACTGTTTTATCATTTGGAAGGAGAACACCGACAAACTTTTGGATTTCAAATCAACACTAAATGATATAAATAGTAACATTCAATTCACAATGGAATATAACAAAGAACAGCTCCCATTTTTAGACATCATGATAAAAAAAGTCAAGAATCAAATCATAACTGACATCTATTATAAACCAAGTGACTTAAAACAATATCTCCTCTTTAGCTCATGCCACCCGAAACACATCAAAATATATATTCCTTTCAATTTGGCAAAAATGATTTGTACAATAGTGTCTGATAGAACAAATCGGGACCTTCGTCTTCAAGAACTCTAAACAACGCCTACAGAAACACAATATCCGCCCTCACTTATAGACGAGGGAATTAAACGTGCCAAAAAATAGACATAAAAACACTAAGAACAACAAAACATAACACCACACCTCATCTCAAAACACTACTATTTATATCAACACACAACCCTAGAAACAGAGAGGCGTTCAACAGTATTGTGCAAAATCTTCCAATACTAACTAGAGATCCAAAAATGAACAAACTCATCAAATGCACAAAGCAACACGGATCGCTAAAGAGACTACTAAAAAATGCGAAGCTTTACAAAACAACCACGAAACCAACGGTTAAAAAATGTGGACGCCCAAGCAGTGGAACATACCCCAACTTACTTGAAAGCTCGGATTTCCGTTTCAAACAAGGACAGAGGTTCACAATTAAAACTAGTTCCGCTTGTGCTTCTGAGAACCTAGTTTATGTAAGAATCTGCTCGGTTTGTGGACACAACTATATTGGACCGACGAGTATGGCCTTGAGAAGGAGAACCATTCAACATAAAGATCAAATCGGTTTCCCGCAATACAAGCAAATTCATATATATATATGTATATATATATATGTATGTATATATATTATATATATGCATCTATCTATCGATCTATCTATATATATATGCATATATCTATCTATACATATATGTGTATATGCATATATATATATATATTATATATATATATATATATTATATATATATATGTCTATATGTATCTATATGCATATATATATATATATGTATATATATATGCATATATATGTATATATATGCATACATATGCATCTAGCCAAGCCTGTAGACACATTTTATATACTTATTTACATATATTTTGCATCGAGTCGGTCTTCTTTGTTTATTAGCTCTTTTTTGCTTCGAGTTCATGAGTTTGTTTCTCAGTCTCTGGGAACCACAGTTAGGAGCAGTAGTCCAAGCAGCTGAGAACGAAAATCTTCCATAGGGGTATATCCGTATACATATTTCCTATATGCATATAAATATATATATATATGGAAGTTACTTGAAGAACTGATACTCCCGCAGGACTGGCCTAAAAGCCTCTCTATGCGAGACAGATATGAAACTCAATAAATTCGTGTTAATAATGCTAGCTGTATGCATTAAATATGTCCCAGAGAAGGGTGCGAATACACACAAAAACCTTATTCTCCGAGCCAGTAGAGTACGCATGCAGTGGAGCACAGAGATCTCGAATCGTTTAAACAAACACCTTAATGACAGAGTGAAATCCCATTTCGAGATAGAGAAGAAACTCAGTCTCCCATGAAAAAGAAAGAGAAGAAATGGAAACCTGAGCAGACGAAAATATAAAAATGAAATCCTAATACCTTCTACAAGCTGCAAAGGGGTCTGCCTCAGTGCACAATAATATCGGGCCACTATTTGGTAAAAACGGTTCTCTAACTGCAGACCTGGGGAAGATATGTGAATCACTAAATAAAAAATCCCGAAGTGTTTTCACTTCTCCACTGGAAAATATGCAAATAAACAAGCCAAAGTAGTTTTTCAATGTAATGAAACAATTTGGAAAAGAGGCAACCATCGATTACATCAACATAACAGAAGAGGATGCAATGTCGACCATTACTGAGATGAGATCAAATTTAGCTGCAGGCCCAGACGGACTCCCAGCTGTTCTCTTAAAGACATAAAAAGGCTCTTACAAAGCCACTGCAGATACACTTCCAGAGTTTCCTTGCATGTGGTAAACTTCCCAACATGCTAAAAGAGGGTATAATATGCCCTGTCCATAAAGGAGGGAGCAGAGCAGATGCTAAAATCTACAGGCCCATCTCTCTGGCCTCACATGTTAGCAAGCTGATCACGTTCATAGAAGAAAACAACCTTACAAACACGCAACATGGTTTCCGTCCAAGGAGGAGCTGCTCCACACAGTTGCTGCAGCACTTTGACTGGTTACTGAAGCAACAGCTAAACCAGGTATGTTTAGATGTGATATACCTCAACTTTGCCAAGGCTTTCGACAAGTTTGATCATGGTATGATATGTCACAAGCTGCGAAACATTGGTATTACCGGGAAACTAGTAGAGTGGCTGCATGATTTTCTGAAGGGCAGGAGTTAGAGAGTTGTAGCCAATGGTGCTCACTCCGAAGAGATTCTCAGCGGAGTCCCACAGGAAACTGTACTGGGGCCACTACTATTTGTGGTGGCCATCTCAGACATGCCAATCTGAGAAGTTATGCAGACGACAGAAAAGTATGGCAGGCAGTTACGAACCCAGAGGAAATCAT
>NC_042998.1:11977328-11982328 GCF_006345805.1 Octopus sinensis
AAAGCCACCTATATCAATTTACAGGGCTGCTCCACCAAATCAGATGGAATAAATCGAGGTTTCAATAACACCAGACCAAGATACTCTACCCAACCAACATTCCCGGAAAATATGATTGCGAAGAAGCGAAGAATTAATGCGAATCATCACTGGGAGTAGGTATATTTCCATGGACATTCCGGCTTCCTCCTCCCCCACCCACCTATCCAAATCATATTTATGATTCCTTATGATTAGTAGATTCTGATCCATTGATTTAGATTGTATTTATAATTATGAATATATTCACTTAAGAAAGGCATATTTTCATTGACATTTAGATTTTCCTCTCTCCCCCTTATTAAACTCAGATCATATTTATGATTAAAAAAAAATATTTATAATTGAGAAACATTTTTCCACACTTAAACGTTTTTCAGATTGCATTTAAAATCCTAACTATACATACTTACAAATCACTCTTTCAAAGTAGCCATACACAGTTAAATAAAAAACAACACTTGGAATTTTAATAAAAAAAAAATTGACCACATCCATACAATCATTCTCTCCCTCTTACATTAATGAATACAAAAGAGTTGAAAAACAAGACCTTGAAATTCTTACGGGAGAAAATCAAAAACAACATTTAGTTTACCAATTAAAAATGTTGACCATTTGAATAAAGAAATTCCTTTTCTCTCCACCCAAAAGGTCATTAAGTGGAACAAAACAACATATTGAATGCTAATCAGACAAGTCTGATCACACTGAAACAAAAGCCACGCCTCCTTTATTCCCCTCTCAAACTTTTTTTCTTCTTTCCCTTCCTTCGCAAAGCCCTCAAAAAATAAGACTACAATCACAAAACACATTCCTACTTTATTCTCTCTTCTCTATCTTCACTCTATCTCCTACTCTCTCACCCCTGCACCTTACTTTCTAATTTGTTCCTCTCTCCACTTCTCTCTCTCCCTTTCTGAAACACCTTCAGTTTCAGTTTTAAATTGAAGAAAGCACTAAATTTGTAAATAAAAATATATATAAAGATCCAGCAATCTGACTACCTTGTTATTATGAATAATACACCGACACACACACACATACACATACACACACATACACAAACACACCACACACACACACACACACACACATATTTGCACATGGACTGGCGATTCAGTTCGTTCCCGGTTTGATTCTGGTACGTGATGTTGATAAGTCAAACAATGGTTTATCAACATCACACCTGAATGAGATTGGAGGTCAGTCGTATCTCCTCTCCCTGACTCTTAAGTGTTTCTAATGGTCAGTTCTAAGAGGGACTCCTCCCTATAGCCCAGTAGTAGCAAACTGGCGAAGAAGCAAAGCATATACATTGCGCAGTATGTGCAGTAGATAATACTTTTATGTGTGTATGTATATATACATACATACATACATACATATATATATATATATATATTATATATATAGATATATATATATATATATATATATATATTAAAAGGAAATGTGGACCACGAGTTGTGATATATAAAAAAAAGAGAAAAAAATCTATCAGAAAGGAACTCTATTTCTCTTAAAAATATCTTTTGATAAGCATAACAAATGCGCAACCGGTAAAAAATACTTTCACCTAATTAAATACACTCTCCCTTACTTAAATTATTTTGTCAGCATTTTCTTCATTTCCTTTTTATATATATATATATATATATAAATACAGCACTCCATCGCTTACGATGACGAGAATTTCAGATAATCGATCAACGGACAGTCTGCTCGTGAATTCAGCGTGGAAGTGGCTGAGGACTCCATGGACACACGCACCTTTTATGTAGTTGTCAGGGAAGTCAGCCTGACACAGAGTATGACAAGGTTGGCTCTTTTGCCTGCTGATGAACTGGAGCAACGTGAAAATAACGTTCTTGCTCAAGGACACAACGCACCGCCGGGAACGAAATCGCGACTTACGATCATGAGCCGAATACACTAAGCACTAAGGCACGCACCTCACCCCTATCTCTCTTCTTCTCCCTCTCTTTCTTTTTCTCCTCTCTCGCTATATATATATATATATATATATATATATATATATATATTATATATTATATATATATATGCATTGTTTTGCAAAGTTCATGTGTGCGAAAATCATATGTTGAAATAGAGATTGTTATACTGAAGACAGTCATATTATGACAGTTAAACCCACGCATTATATGTTTTTATTTCTATGTGAAATCTCTTCCGTCACACATCTTTTGACCTCTTCAACAATTTTTTTTTTATCCCACGTGTATCCTCTTGATTTCTTTAATCCATTTAGGACTAAACCAAAACAAGAGGTGACACTTGGAATAGAGTCGTTGAAGAGGTCAAGGAGATACATATGGGCTAGAGTCGTTGGAGAGGTCCAATGGTACGAGACAAAAGAGCTTTGACAAAGGAATAAAAATTAGGAAAAATAAAGCTGAAGTAGAGACCAAACATATAGTGCGTGGGTTTTAATTCCAAGTAAAACATACATACATACATACATACCATACATACATACATACATACATACATACATACATACAACTGACAAGTCCGAGTAAGGGAATCGCCGCATCGCTATTTAGCCCTAGAAGCATCAACGCTTCCTGACGGCTTTGACACATTTCCTGTGGTCCTTATGTTTACAAGGACAGAAATGCATCCCCATCCAGCTAAGCCTGCAACCAGAGACATGTTTCTGTGTCTTTGTCTCGTCATCATTCTGGAATTACATGGCCTGATAGCTGAAGATACCTGTCTAGACTTTGTAAACATATATATATATATATCTATATATATATATAGACAGCACTCCATCGCTTACGATGACGGAATTTCAGATAATCGGATCAACGGACAGTCTGCTCGTGAATTCAGCGTGGAAGTGGCTGAGGACTCCATGGACACACGCACCTTTTATGTAGTTGTCAGGGAGAGTCAGCCTGACACAGAGTATGACAAGGTTGGCTCTTTTGCCTGCTGAGTGAACTGGAGCAACGTGAAATAAAGTGTCTTGCTCAAGGACACAACGCACCGCCGGGAATCGAAATCGCGACTTTACGATCATGAGCCGAATACACTAAGCACTAAGGCACGCACCTACCCCCTATCTCTCTTTCTCCCTCTCTTTCTTTTTCTCACTCTCTCGCTATATATATATATATATATATATATATATATATATATATATATATATATATATATATATATGCATTGTTTTGCAAAGTTCATGTTGCGAAATCATATGTTGAAATAGAGATTGTTATACTTGAAGACAGTCATATTATGACAGTTAAACCCACGCATTATATGTTTTTATTTCTATGTGAAATCTCTTCCGTCACACATCTTTTGACCTCTTCAACAATTTTTTTTTATCCCACGTGTATCCTCTTGATTTCTTTAATCCATTTAGACTAAACAAAACAAGAGGTGACACTTGGAATAGAGTCGTTGAAGAGGTCAAGGAGATACATATGGGCTAGAGTCGTTGGAGAGGTCAAATGGTACGAGACAAAAGAGCTTTGACAAAGGAATAAAAATTAGGAAAAATAAAGCTGAAGTAGAGACCAAACATATAGTGCGTGGGTTTTAATTCCAAGTAAAACAATACATACATACATACATACATACATACATACATACATACATACATACATACATACAACTGACAGTCCGAGTAAGGGAATCGCCGCATCGCTATTTAGCCCTAGGAAGCATCAACGCTTCCTGACGGCTTTGACACATTTCCTGTGTCCTTATGTTTACAAAGGACAGAAATGCATCCCCATCCAGCTAAGCCTGCAACCAGAGACATGTTTCTGTGTCTTTGCTCGTCATCAGTCTGGATTAGCATGGCCTGATAGCTGAAGATACCTGTCTAGACTTTGTAAACATATATATATATATATACATATATATATATATAGATATAAACGGCAGTTTGTCTGTGCGTTTTCTGTGTGTCTGTTTTCTCGTACCCTCACTCTGACCACGGCTTTCAACCGATTCTGATGAAACTTGACACACACATAGCCCAATGGCTAATTCAAAACTAACGCAGCGAAAATTTTGAAAAGTTCCCCCAGTTCTGAAAAAAATCGATAAATTCGACATGGGGTCGAGAATCAGAAACCCAAACCACAGACCGTCTAGGGGACGCAACTCCACCTTTTTTAACTCTCAAAAAAAATTTACCATCATTTTTTTTCCATTTTTTGGCTATTTTTTGGCTATAACTCTCTAAAAATGCTTTATAGTTATTTCCCTTACAAACCTGAGCAACGCCGGGCGATACTGCTAGTATATATATATATATATTTCAGTGACGTAAATTCACTGATCACCCAAAATAGAAATATTAAGTTTCAAAATATCTCTGAGAGATATAAGTAGTGGTGGAACGATTGAGCAACTGTATACTGTCAACCTAACGTGTCAATTACATAAAAGGAATCACATCACCGTTATTTAGCCCTAGGAAGGATCAACGATTCGTGTCGGCCTTGACAGTATACAACTGCTCTATCGTTCCACCACTGCTTATATCTCTCTGAGATATCTAGAAATTTAATAATTCTATTTTGGGTGATCAGTGAATTTACCTCACTGAAATTATATATATATATATATATATATATAGTTAATCCAAACAAGAAAGCACAAAAAAACACAACAACGCGAGGACGTGGAACAAATATAGTATTATTGGACGCTTAGGAAAGAAGGAAAGAAGAAGGGATTAACGTTTCGAGCGGAGCTCTTCGTCGGAAACATAGGAGAAGGAAAGATCCAGAGAAGGGAAGACAGAGGGAAAAAAATCGCCAACGGTTCACACAAGGTCACAGTCTAGACAGGTATCTTCAGCTAGCAGGCCATGCTACTCCAGACTGATGACGAGCAAGACTCAGAAACTAGTCTCTGGATGCAGGCTTAGCTGGATGGGGGGGTGCTTGCAGAAGATCCGCCGTCCCAGCACA
>NC_042998.1:11987328-12004828 GCF_006345805.1 Octopus sinensis
ATGCACATACAAGCATGTATATATATTGGGTCATCCCATAAATAATGCGGTCTTTTTATACTTCTTTTATTTCTTAAAATTAAGATAAACAAAGTTCTTTCTTAACCTAAAGTATACTATCCGTCATTTTCTACATTGCTTTTCCATCTATCTGGTAGACTTACAAAATTCATTTGTCCGTGACGAAAATACTCCTCCAGTACTGTTCTGACTACGTCTACAGAATTCATATTTTTCCGTCCAAATGATTTTGATGACTGCGGAATAAATGATAATAGAATGGGGCAATGTCCAGGGAATATGGTGGGAGGGGCGTCGTTTCACATTCAAACTGCTCCAGCCTTTGAGTGTCATCCTCGCTGTATGTGGCCGAGCATTATCCTAATAAAAGAACATCTTTTGTCTTGAAACCAAAGTTGGTCTTTTTTCTTCTAGCGCTGACTTAAGCCACTCAAGTGGATCTCCTTTGTTATCATTTCGTTTATGTTTAAAAGTTCAAAGTGGACTAAACCTTTCATATCCCACCAAACAGATAACAACACCTTACGTAGGTGAAGACATTCTTCAGCCTGGGGTACTGGTGTTTTTCCTTTCTCTACCCACTGTCTTCGGCGCTTGACATTTTTATAGAGAACCCATTTATCGTCACCAGTCACTATTCGGTCAAAAAAAGGTTCATTCGTGAGACATGACAGCAAATAAGAGCGCACATTTACTCTCTGCACGCGATTAGACCCGGAAAGTTTGTAAGGAACCCATTGATCCAAGTTGCTAGAATTTTTCAATGGTAGGCAAGTGTCTATGAATGGATGCAGGACTAATTCCAAACTTCTCTGCAAGTTCCTCAATAGTTCCTCAATGGATTTTGTTCCACCAAGGTTTGCTGGACAGTCCACGTCGGACTCTATAGATCTTCCAAAAGGAGGCTCGTCTTCTAGGCTGTAGTTTATGGCTCGAAATTTCTGGAACTACTGTTGACACTGGCTTACGCTTATTGACCGACCCCCAATATAGTGCATTCATATTCCTCGCACTTTCGCTGCGTCGTTTCCTTTATTGAACTCATAAAGCAAAATATTCCGAATATGCTCCTTTGTCACTTCCATTATAACTTCGAAAACATAACTGTTAAAATCGAACCACACTCTTCAAAGCTTGCACTAAGGATAAGAAAAAGGTAAAATTTAAATCTGTTTTAATAGCAAGCTCATGCAAGTAGTTTATCCTGCCCCCCCTACGACTTTTAGTTCATGCAATTGAAAAAACCGCATTATCTATGGGATGACCCAATGTATATTCAAATTCAAATTTCCAATGACCGACGATAAGCACCATCTTGTTCTTTGAAACTTTAAGTATCACGGATTTCGAATCAAATTGTTTTGATCCTTAAATGCAACTCCCTACACGTAGAGGAAAGAAAATAATAAGACGTTACAAGAGTAAGAGGCACATATATGTGTTCAGTATACGAAAACTGTATAATTGGTATTTCAAGAAATACAAAATGGTGTATAAGATACAATAGATAAATTCTAACTACGACCTAAGAAAAAAAAATGGAGGAGAAAAAAAAAGAAAAGCAGAAAAGTCAGTTTACTAATAGTTTTCAGTCTCCTGTGAACAACCTTTGAATATCGTTTAGCTTTTTCAGCGACTTCGACAGTATATACAGTTTAGAAAAGAAAACTCAAAATATTGATTTCTCACACATATGCATGGGTTCACAACAGCAACAACATTAGCAACAGCCATTTATCTTTTATACTTAACCTTCCAAAACTTCTTACGATAATCATCATATCGATCGATCCAGTTGCCGCAATGGAGATTAATTGACGTCATTACATTTAACGAAGTATTCTTATCATGTATTATTGCAGTGATGTTATGAGTGAATTATGTCTATCACCAGTTCCGTATAGATCCATGATGGAAGTTGTTTCCTTTGTGACTAAATTCTGTTATCTTTCGTGTTATATATATCATTTCAGCTTTGTCTACAAGGGACTACAATGTGCAATGTGTTCTGTCTTTGTGTAAGACATTGAGGCCTGGTTGGAACACATTGATTGCTATTTCACTGAAGGAGTATCTTAGGGCAACCAGCCCCAAGAGACTTCTCACGATTGGTTTCATGGGAGTTTACTCTAGAGCTTGATATTAAACTATTCATATATGTTTTGATGCCGTTGTTTATCCTCAGATTACTTCCGAGTGAGCAGTCATGATCAAAGGCGTCTCAGCCGTGACAATCCCACTTTTTTTCCATTGAAACCGAGTGTATCTAGAAACACGTTATTCAATGTGTTGTTGATTTTTTTATTCCACTAAAGGAGGTGGGGGTTGGGTGAAGTGAGGGGAATTTGATCTCTATTCTTAGCAGATTGAGCGACCAGGTTCAAGTTTCTTCGCTGTTATTGATTTGTTGCTGTTCCAGTCGTTTACCACTTAACCGAGCTAATATGTATTTCACGTTACGTTATTCAAAATGGCGATGAATTAACAGTATCGTTACAGTATTGGATAAAGTACTTTGCGTAATTTGATCTGGTTATTTACCTTCTGACTTAAATCGTATCAAGGTCAGTTTACACTACATTAATTTAGAGTTCGTAAAATAAAGTACAAGTCAAGTTTCGAGATAAAATGCATCGACCATCTTGAATATATCCTGAATCAAGAACACGTTGATGTTAAGATTGCCTTTCATACTTCCGACGTCGATAAAACAATATATCATATTCTGGAATGGTGGACTGAAAACCAGAATAGACAGAGAATGCAAGAAGTACGAGGCTGCTCTTTTATCGAACAGCAAACATTTTGAATCCAAGTATCTACGTTAGCTTTATAGAAAGGGTAGCAATGTGAGAAGGAAAAATGGTTCAAGTTGTACATTCATTCTCAATACGTTCCGGCAGATTCGAGCGTGAATATGCTAAACGGTGGTGTGTTTCGTCTTTGGGGAAAAGCTTCTACATTCAGAAGAAACGCTGGCTCTTCCTAAGTCACCTCATACTAATGGATCAACTGGGCTATGAAAACACATTAGCTTGAAAGGATAAGAGGTACTCCAAAGATGGAATAAAACAATGTTTAGTATATTCAAGTTCGAATCTCTCTTTACTCTTTACTCTTTTACTTGTTTCAGTCATTTGACTGTGGCCATGCTGGAGCACCGCCTTTAATCGAGCAACGCGACCCCGGGACTTATTCTTTTGTAAGCCCAGTACTTATTCTATCGGTCTCTTTTGCCTAACCGCTAAGTAACGGACATAAATACACCAGCATCGGTTGTCAAGCAATGCTAGGGGGACAAACACAGACGCACAAACACACACATGCATATATATATATATATATATATATATATATATATATATATATATATATATATATATATATATGTATATATATATATATATATTATATATATAGATATAGATATATATATATATATATACATATATACGACAGGCTTCTTCTCAGTTTCCGCCTACCAAATCCACTCACAAGGCTTTGGTCGGCCCGAGGCTATAGTAGAAGACACTTGCCCAAGGTGCCACGCAGTGGGACTGAACTCGGAACCATGTGATAGGTAAACAAGCTACTTACCACACAGCCACTCCTGCGCCTAAGTTCGAATCTGTAGGAAATTATTAAGTATATCATTGATTTGATTTTCATTGTTCGCTATGAATATGACGGTTTATTATTGGTTGGCAGACAACAGTGCGGAGCAACAAATAATTTACTTGCTGACGTTATTTTCTGAATAACATTGTAAGTCTTCACCGTATATTGACTATAGCAAATAGTCTACTATTAGGGCGTACAAGAAAACTGACCTTAATGCGGGTTGGAATCGAACTCACTCGTTTTATTTTCGCGATAAATGTGCAAACTGATTACACCAAAATACCCACCCATTTTCTGTTAAATTCATGAAATCTGATTTCATAGCTGTAAATAGGGAAGCAGGTCAGAATTTTGCGTGAAGTAGGAAACGGTGGTGAGTGAAATTTTGTAAATAAAATTATAAACATTTACCTTATATTGATTATAGCAAATAGGTTAATGTTAGAGCATATAAATCTCTGTAACAGACAGAAATGAATGTGCTTCAGTTTTTCCTTTTTTCCCGTTACAGTTCTCATTATTGGGGTCAAATTTTAGCGCAAGGCCAGTAATTTCTGGGGAGGAGAATGGTCGATTATATGACCCCAGTATTCAAATGCTACTTATTTCCTCGCCCCAGAAAGAATGAAAGGCAAAGTCGACCTCGGCAGAGTTTGAACTCAGAATGTAAATACGTACGACTTGCCACTATGCATTTTGCCCAGCTTGCAAACGATTCTGCCAGCTCTTTGTCTTCATACGTCTTAATATTATCATATTTTCTATATTCAGAGTAAGATGAAGACATAATTCTATTTACAAAATATATGTATATATATATACATTCACATATAGGCGCACCCAAACACACACGTATATATATATATAATATATATATATATATATATAATATATATATATATATATATATAGATAGATATATGTTTGGTTATATAGTTACATATGCAAATATGTATACGGCTATACATATATACATCTGTATATATGAACGTGTGTCTTTGTGAGCATTTGTTTGTGTGCGCGTATATGAATATGTGTTTAAGTTGGCAGAGAGAAGCGATCGAAATTTCTTTGAGTTAAAAGCAGGTGTAGACAGTAATAATAATGTAGGAATCTGAAATAAAAAAAAATCATCATCATTCTTACACATCTTCAGAGTATGTCAGACGAATACATTACTATATTGTAGATACAATGTGCAGTGTTAGTGTTTGTCAAACAACGTGTTGGTGTATATAAATCGTTCGGCTTATGCCACCTCGGCAAAATGCTCTATACTGACATCATTTTCCAATTTGTTGAACTGCCAGGACGGAAATTATTTGGAAATGCTATCACTAAACCATGAGTACACTGGATGGAAGCACTCCGTCGGTTACGACGACGAGGTTTCCGGTTGATCCGATCAACGGAACAGCCTATTCGTGAAATTAACGTGTAAGTGGCTGAGCACTCCACAGACACGTGTACCCTTAACGTAGTTCTCGGGGATATTCAGCGTGACACAGAGAGTGACAAGGCCGGCCCCTTGAAATACAGGTACAACAGAAACAGGAAGTAAGAGTGAGAGAAAGTTGTGGTGAAAGAGTACAGCAGGGATCACCACCATCCCCTGCCGGAGCCTTGTGGAGCTTTAGGTGTTTTCGCTCAATAAACACTCACAACGCCCGGTCTGGGAATCGAAACCGCGATCCTATGACCGCGAGTCCGCTGCCCTAACCACTGGGCCATTGCGCCTCCATGAGTACGCTATGAAACTTATGACTACTAACATGCTGGATACATAATCATTTGTTTGACATAATTTTTCTGAACGTCTCCGAAATTATAAAGAAGCAATTACACACCCACACACACACGCTCACACACACATGTAATGTACATATGTATATATACGTACACTACCGTCAGAAATTAATTAGCACCGTTGATTTGCTCTTCACTCAAGGTATGTGCTGTTACCTAGTGGCCATATCTCGAACTATTGCTTTGTTGCGAGTTCACTGTTGCGCAGAACGATGACGTAACTTTGTTTGCAGAGCAGTTTGAGAGTCTACAGCCTTATGATGTTGACATAGCAGTGCAACAACTTGGAGTGCGGATGCAGACAAATCTTCCTTTGTTTAATAGATATAGGTAGCGCCTCGCAAGGACCGAAATCACACCATACTAAGTTTTCTCATCGCGTAAGACGTTTTGAACAGCTCATAGGTTAATTGATTTAACCTATTTAATGTAGAAATTTGAGAAGTGCTAATTAATTTCCGACGCAAGTGTATATATGTATGTGTGTGTGCGCGTGTGTGTATGTGTGTCTGTGAGTGAGTGCTTATCGTGAACAATTCAATAAAATATACTACTGTATTTTTCCCACCAAAAATAATGCCGCGCGGTCAAAATCATTTGGATGGCAGGTAATTTCACTTTTCCTGAGAATGCACAATGACTTTCACGCCGGTAGGCCGTATCAACTCCCAGATGTCACGTCTAAAGTACTGACGTGTAGTCCACATTCGTCGGATTTTGGTTTTTACGCAAGATGGCCGAAAGCCTGGAGCATAGACATTGCATTAAGCTTTGTGAAAACTTGCTAATACTGAAGCAGAAACCATCTAGAAGATTCAGCAGGACTTTGGAGATGATGCCATGGGAAAAATAAGATCAAGGATTGGCGCAAACAATTCAAATAGGGACGCACTCCAGTGTACTTGAGGCACGCTCAGGCAGGTCATCCACAAGCCGAAATGTGGAGATGATTGAGAAAATTCGGCGAATAGTCATGGACGACCGTTGTGTAACGATTCAGAGAATTTATCATGGAGCGGGTATAACCACATTGGGTCCCTGCATTCTATTTTAAAGGAGGATTTGTGCATGCTGAAACTCGGCGAAAATTGCCCCAAAGGTACTGTCGAAGCAGCAGTAGAATCATCGCATGGAAATCGCCCAGGTTATGCTGAACAGTATAAACCACGACCCAGACTTCATGAAGACTATCATCACTAGTAATGAAACGTGGGTTTATAGTTACGACCCGGAAACCAGTGGAAACATCAGTCATCACCAAGGACCAAAAGAGCAATGTGAAGGTATTGTTGACCTGTTTCTTTGACTCCGTGCTTAGCGGTATTTCGTCTGCCGCTACATTCTGAGTTCAAATTCCGCTGAGGTCGACTTTGCCTTTCATCCTTTCGGGGTCGATTAAATAAGTACCAGTTACGCACTAGGGTCGATATAATCGACTTAATTCGTTTGTATGTCCTTGTTTGTCCTCTCTGTGTTTAGCCACTTGTGGGTAGTAAAGAAATAGGTATTCTGCATCATGAATACGCTCCACAAAGCCAAACAATCAATAAGGAACACTTCCTGGAGGTAATACATCGCTTTCGTGATGCTGTGCTTTGATAGCGGCCGGAGTTATGGTCAGCGAAGAATAGGCAGATCCTCCACGACAATGCACCCGCTCACTCTGCCTACATAATCTAAGATTTCCTAATAAAGAACAGCACATCCCTTATTTAACAGGCTCTCTACACCCTTAACTCGGCGCCGTGTGATTTCTGGCTCTTTCCCAAACTGAAAGGGAAGTAGTTTAAGTCGAGGTAGGATATTATGAGAAAAGCGATGGCGGCGCTCCATATTATTCTAGCAGTAACAGAACCGCTGAGAGAAGTTTGTGAACTCTCAAGGGGGAATATTTTGAAGGTGATTAAAAAAACTTTGTGAAATGTACGGAATTGTTATTTTATTTTTATACCCAAAGGCATAAAAAGCTTTGAACGAAACTCGTATGCATGCAAATTAAGAGAAAGACAATGTATTTATGAGTTCGAAAGAGAGGATGATGGTGTGATATCTCAATGTATGCATTTGCGAGAAAGAGTGTGGGCGTATGTCAGAAATTGAAAGCATGAGGTTGAGTGTGTGTGTGTGTGTGTGTGTGTGTGTGTGTGTGTGTGTGTGTATGCGTGCGTATATGTGTGTGTGTGTTTGACAGTAAAGATCTTAAGGGAAAATGCAAATTTGTGTGGTTTAGAGAATATCTATGTAAGGGATAGGCAGAGCTAGAGAGACAGAGAGAGCGAAAGCGAGAGAGAGAGAGAGAGTGAGAGAGAGTGAGAGTGAGAGAGAAGAGAAAGATGAAGGGTTAGAGAAAGACGGAGAGGGCGTAGCTGTATGAGAGTACCGAGATCAGTATACATTAAGCTGCAAGGCAATGATTACAGTATGTGTTGTATCTTTTCATATGGAAATAGAATCCTCTTTTCCTTGCCAACGAAAAACAGAAAAAGCTTAATAAATAATAGTGACGCAATTATGAAATCTGCCAATAATATATTTATTTCTTGGCCAGAGTCTTTGATTAGATTAGTCTTTTTTGTGTTCTGTATGATTGACCAGTGCTGTAAAGTAGAGAGAAGTATTGGGTGTGAAGTGAGAGTTTCAAGGATATTGGAGAATGGCTGGACCATAACTCGCTTTCATTGTAAATTATAGCTATTTCAGTCCTCTTTATAAAGCATACACACCCCATTGAGTATTCCTAATTCAGTTATCGTTTCGAAGCCAGGGCGCTTTTGCTTGGTCAATTGAAATCGCAGCTACATCTCTTTTAAGCTACTCACATCATGCTTAAAATAAAATGGCACTTTGAATTACGTAGTACAAGGAATAATACGCTTGGAAATATTAATAAGAGAAGGCAGTCATAACTGGAATATATTTAGTTATAGATCTTCTAGATCAGGACCTAAACAAGTGGTCAACTAAACAATAACAACAAAACAGCGGTATCAACATCAAAAATTTACAATAGCAACAACGATCTTTACTTCGTTACTGGACTCGGTAGGAATATAAGTCAAAGATGATTCAAATCACTTTGAACTGTCTCATATACATAAACTGATGGGCAAATATTATTTGACGAGTGTTTGAAATAAAACTATAACTAGTTTTAAACTCGCATTCACCCCTACATTAGGGCTAAATAACAACAGCAGCCAGTTGTATGAACATTCTTTGTATAACATTTATCATACATCTTATGGTGTAACACTAAAAACGCCATTCCCCCAAAATACGGTATAGAGTTCACCCAGAAAATAAAACTTATTTCCTTTATGTTAATTCTTTTTGTGAGCACTGTGTCACTTTCCGAGGGGGCTCTTTGGTCTGAAACTCATGCCGCATCGATCCTCGCGCGGATTACCAAGGGCCGCGACCAAGGGCGCCAGTTTTTGGCACCTGCGTTCGACAAGCCAGGTACAGAACCAAAATCTAAATTTGCCAGATACAAGCATTCTGTTAAAGTAAAGACTTTCAATGTAAGAATTTCGAAATCTGCGTCTCAAATATCAGAACTTGCTGCATCGGCTATTAACTTTCATATCGACAACGTGTGTCTTCCATTTTTCAGTAGCCTCATAATGAGCTTGGTGGAAGTAGAGATATGTTGTGTTTGGTGTGTGATTTTCGTTTACATCTTGTAACGCATCGAAGCGATTTCTGAGTTTGATCGTGAGATCATTTCGGACTTTCCCGTTGTACGTCAGAATAGGCCAGTTGTAGAGTGGTCTTGAGGATCCTTTTATATTGTTTGCTCCGAGGCTTACCTGAAGCTAAGATGTTACCACTCGATGGTCAGATGATACACCACAGAAAGTGATGTTTGCTTCACAGTTGTGGTAGCTGTTAATCTACTTTTTGTTCATGATAAAATATTCTAGCTGAGCTTCGAATCCGTTTGAAGAAGTATGGGTCCACTTCTTACCCGATCTCGTCTGAAAATGTTCAGGCACTGAAGTTTGTTTTCTACCAAACAGTGCTCTAAGTGTTCTCCATTTCGATTTGAGATTTGATGGAACGAGTGCTTATGATGGGGACTGTCATGGCCTAATTGTCCATTCATGTCTCCATCAATGATGAGGATGTTGTGTTCTGGTATCGATCGTACAAGAGACGATAAAACATTGTAAAAATTTATAACATTTGTTGGTCTGTAGCATCAGGTGACAGTGTTACCATTGAAATTGGCAACTATTATTTTAGATGTTATTTTCCCAATGCTGTTTAGTGATTTCAGGGCATGCGGGTTGAGTAATTTTTAACAAAATTTAGAAGTTATTCCGTGTTAAAGTTATCGTATTTGGGTAATTTTAACCAATCAACGACGTGCATTCAGTTGAAGAAAGCTGCTGCTGTTTGCGATAGTAATCGAAGAGGAACAACCTCCGGGTCATCCCTACTAAATGTCACTACTCTGTTCTATTCATATGTCGAGCGAAGACGAAGCCACCTTTATCGTTTCTTCCTTTCTAGTGAGCACCGTGCATTCCTTACTCTTTCCCTCCCTACGGGCAGGCTGCCACTTCTACACTACCAACTACTAACTAGCGAGCAAATTTGTCACTGTCACTACAATTACCCTATTTTCTGGTGTGTAAGCCGCTATTCTTTACCTGGAAAATTTAGAGTGTGGCTGATGGAAAAGTGCGCCTAACGTGTAATTTTTTATAAGTTTCAGGAGGAAAATAATTTGTGTATGGAGATTGAGTGATTCCACTGATTTTTTCAGAGGAAATATCGGTTGGTGAATAACGTGGAAGGCTACGGCTACACTACATTTGTGATTGGAAGAAAACAAAGCATATTTGTTTTGTTTTACCTTCATGTTATGATAATGTTATTTTTAATCTAATAAAAACTTTAATATTGACGAAATGTGTTTGTTCTTGATTATAGTAAGATAAAATGATAACAATAACAGTACATCTCGTAGTTGTAAAATAAGGCATTTTGTAATTACATACAGGTCAACAACAAACAAGTTAGATGCGGACCCGTATCTCTATAGTTCATTTAAATACCGGTGCGCGTTATGTGTGTGGATAAAACACCGATGTCGGGCAAACAAATAAATATATGTAAATAATATTACTCCCTTCTTTGTGTTGATTCTTCGATGTTTACTGGTTACTCCAAGGCGAGTACTAAAAACACACACAAAAAAGCGTGTAATATGCAACACAGGCAGTAAACAAAAAAGAAAATAGAACACAGTGGTGAAATTTAGTAGAAATGACCCGGAAGTTGTTCCTCTTCGATTACTATCGCAAACAGCAATAGCGTTCTTCAACTGAATGCACGTCGTTGATTGGTTAAAATTACCCAAATACGACAACCTTAACACGGAATAACTTCTAAAATTCGAAAAATTTACAGTAAACCGTTTTTTGCGTAAGAAATTCAACCAGTATGCGAAGTATCAAACTGTTTAGTTAAAGAAAAATTAATTAAAATATCTGTAAGCCAAACTGAACAGATCCGATACTTGAAAAAATATCTGTCACTTTTGTTTTAAATTGTCAGTCAACAGTTAGTCTTCTATCTATCTATCTATCTATCTATCTATCTATATATATATATACATGTACGTGTGTGTGAGTATGTGTGTGTATTCTTATACATAAAGTGAAATATTTTGCTCGAAGCCCAAAATACAATATATGAATTTCTGAGAAACAAAATTATTTACTTGAAAAACGAAACGGTATAGTAAATAAGTCCCACGCATAACTGCATAACACAATTTTCTTTAGATACTAGTGGCTGTAGGATAATTTCAATATATATTAAGATACTGACCATACAGTGTGAAGTGTTTTCCCCTTCTTTTGATTCGTTAATACTTTTGTTAATATTTGGCAAAAATTTCTACTAATTATATAACGGGATAGGCTTAAAACAGATGAAATATAGTTGAACGTATTTGCCTGGATCTATCTATTTCTTTAGTTTCACTGTTACTAAACGAAATCCACTAAATGTGTAGACATACAGTGGTCTTATCGTAAGAACAAATTTCGGTCTACATCAACTATCATTGTACTTCTTTTCCTCCAGCTCAGAGTTTATCGAGTCAAAATATAACCAAAAGCATTTAAACTGTGAATACCGTTCATTTTCAAGTACAACGAATCTTGGTCTATAGTGTGTAATATGTCCTTCCTCTTTTTTTTTTGTAGACTATAGTATGAGACTGGATTAGGATTAAGTTGATATCTTTAGCAGGTCAAGTAACTATGTAGAAACTCAAATGTTAAATTCTAAGTAGCAATCATTCCCCCCCCCCATTCTACTATTAATGAGAAAAATTGACATATTGAACAAATTCATTTACATTGCTTTGCAAATAGTAAGTCTGCTGAGATTGTAAAAATAATTATATATCTTGTAACACTACATCAATGCTGTATCAAGCGATCCTTGAATGTAAGAGAAGATGACGGTTCTTAATGCAACTGTAGCCGGATCATCAAGCTGCACATATAATCACGGAAGAATACTCTGTAGTGGTATTATTTTGCATCTAGTACCTCGGGAATTAAGTTCTATAATTAAGTTCGTTAATGGCATAGTTACGATTCAATATTCAATAACTAGAAGTGACAACATCTCTACATAAAACAGCTGTAGACCTCCACTGAGATTTTGAAGAAAAACAAAATACCCGTATTCGATATTGTCTCAGTTGAATGAATAAATATGTA
Organism: Octopus sinensis; assembly: GCF_006345805.1. Classification (NCBI taxonomy): domain Eukaryota; kingdom Metazoa; phylum Mollusca; class Cephalopoda; order Octopoda; family Octopodidae; genus Octopus; species Octopus sinensis. The sequence continues at coordinate 11,999,523 of NC_042998.1, forward strand.
CAACTTGAGAAGCAGTTCCAGAATAATGTTGGCGCCTGCTCTGCATTTGATGAATCGGTTTTTAAAACATTTAAACAGAAGATATATTAGATCTCAGCATATTATCTATCCTGGTTGATAAAGTAAAAAAAAATCTATATTGAATTCTGAAATCCTAATCAACCATCAGTACAATGTAATGCATTTAATGTAATGCCGTCATATCATTTTGATAAGTATTCTTGTTACTAACAATGATGAAAGAAAGGTTTCGAATATATGCAATATATACATGGCGTTATGTAGTGACCTTTACATTTGGTGGATCATTGCAATTGCGAAAGCTATCTATATCAAACCTAATATCTTATATTTACAAACATGCTGTCATGCTAGATACTCATTATTGATGGGGATGCTGCAAGCGTTGTATCTCGAAAGAACTGCTGCCGAGAATGACAAAATAAACTGGAATAACCAAATAGAGCGAGAAAAGCAGGTGCATGAGGAGAGTGAATTGAATGCCCCTAGTCTCGTTGACGACTAGAATGCATTTAAACTAAATAATCCAGTGATCACTGTGCAGATGTATGTGTGTGTGTGTGTACGTGTGTGGGTACGTACGTGTGCGTGTGAGTCTGAATGTATGTGTGTGAGTGTATGTGTATGTGTGTGCAGTCGCATGTGTGCGTGTGTGTGCAGTCGTATGTGTGTGTGTGTGCAGTTGTATGTGTGGGCGCATGAGTGTGTGTGTTTAAACCTATTCTCGATCAGGCACATATTTATCCAGGAATTTCAAGTTGACCATGTTGAATGTTTTCTATTGTAGCCCATTAAGAAATAATAGAGAACACTCACCCACACACAGACACACACACACACAGACACACACACACACAGACACACACACACACACAAACACACAAACACACACATACACACACACGCATACACTATTACGAAATACACTTTGGTACACGGAAACGCTTTTACCAACACAGCAGATCATCGAAGCATCCTTTCAAAATTCAACAGCTTAAAACTCTGTAGCTTAAGGTAAATAAGCATCACATGTGTGCAAGTAAAGGAAAGCGAATCAATCTTTATGTACATAAGAGAGAAATACAAAAACTATAGAGCAAGAATATTCATACACTGTATCAGTCAACATCAACCGTTGAGATAGTATCAAAACTAAAAAACCATTTACTGTCAAAGAGATACAAATTTCTTTTTTAAAGATAAACCAAAAGTTACTGCACAACGAATAGTAGATCAAAGAGATGTTACTGATGGCATAAATTACATGGTCTCTTAATAAGTCTCACTTCCAATTTCAAAAACTGTTATATGTTTATTTAATACCTTTGATTAGCACTGACTTTTGAGTAACACTATATTAGACATTCAGTCGCTAACCTATGTTGAAAAGAATAAATGACAAATGACATCAATATGTTCATTTCTTGGAAAATAATAACAAGGAATTTTGCAGCAGGCACCAATGCGTTATAAGGTTCGAAACTTTTAGGTGAAATATTTAACAAGGACCTACAATGTGTTAGAAAAATGCTTCATGAATTACAGATAGCTAACTGGTTCATTTAGTGGAATCCCATCTCAATCAGCAAGAAATATAGCAAGCCCTAAAATCTCAGTCATCAGTAACAGAGATTTAGCAAATCCTTAAATCTGAATCATTAAGAATAAAAATATAGCAAACCCTAAAATCTATACTTATTTCCTTCGTTTCCACGACTTACACAATTTTAAGGGCAACAAAATCGTATTTAGTATACAGAACATCTGGGAAAAAACAACCTGTTACCATAAGGGAAGAGGTGATACTACAAAGTCTTACATGAATATCAAGGCCAGTAACTAATTAGCAAAGCCGTAATTCAGCGAGAAAAGAGGACTCGAGTATGACATGCATTGACTGTCGAAAAGGTTTTGCAGTTCCCAAACAATAAAATTTTACTCATCTCCATTAGGAGAGTGATATGTGATACTCTAACCACCCTCCAAGAAAAACAAAAACAAAAAACCTCCCTCTCTCTGCTGCTCTTTTACTGTCTCGTAAGGTATGTTACAACTAGACCTTCTGGCTGCTTTACCGGTGTCATGAATTTGTTTTCTTTATTCATTGCATGTCACAGTTACAGGACATCTCAATATAATTCAAAGTTCATTGGAACATTCATATTCTTATAGACATCTCATGATCGATCGTTGTTTTTATTCCGTCGGCACTTATCACCTCTTCATACTGCTTTACAAAAATTACGATGAAGTCATGGGTCAACGTTGTCCATATATTCAAATATCTTCTATTAACACTTGTGCTACTTCAAGTACAACGATTCAGGTTTCTCTGTAGCTGTGTTGTACCAGCTCATAGAATTTTCTCAACTTGAGATCTGTTTTGAATATTAAACATATACTGCTATAGCTTGTTTTTCGGTCAACAGAGAATAAGTTATTCGATATAGCAACTATGAGGCAATTTCTCTTTCGGTAAGCCAAGAAAACACTCTGTAGTTTTGGTAATATAGAAATATCCTTTTCTTGTAATCCTGTGTTCCATAGGATTAAAATATATTGAACCCCTTCCTGTTACAGAACTCTGCCGGACAAATCTATTCCTGCAGAGTAATTGGATCTGGGTACCATCAACCTTTCCCTCTTTATATTGCGAAGTCTCCATTAATTTCTTCTGTTAGCAAAATCCTTTCGTGTTATCAACACTGGGCAAAGTGTACGATGTTATTCACGTTTGTCCATGCATTATAAATGTTTTCTCTCATAAAATCATTATTTTTTTTTCCTTACTCTTTACTCTTTTACTTGTTTCATTCATTTGACTGCGGCCATGCTGGAGCACCGCCTTTAATCGAGCAAATCGACCCCGGGACTTATTCTTTGTAAGCCCAGTACTTATTCTATCGGTCACTTTTGCCGTACCGCTATGTGACGGGGACGTAAACACACCAGCATCGGTTGTCAAGCAATACTAGGGGAACAATCACAGACACACAAACACACACACACACACACACACACACCACACACACACACATATATATATATATAATATATATATATATATATATATATATATATATATATACATATATACGACAGTCTTCTTTCAGTTTCCGTCGACCAAATCCACTCACAAGGCATTGGTCGGCCTGGGGCTATAGCAGAAGACACTTGCCCAAGATGCCACGCAGTGGGACTGAACCCGGAACCATGTGTTGGTTAGCAAGCTACTTACCACACAGCCACTCCTGCGCCTATGTAAAATAACCCCTTGCTGTAAAATAAAGATATTATATTTTGGAATTAACATTTCTTTTAACTGTCTATTGTCTTCTAAGACATTTCTTATTTTACTAGCTAGGTTTGGAGGAAGGCAAAGTCCATTGCCTTCGCAGATCCTCCGACACAGAGGAGGCATGATTGCATAAACATTCCACTTAAACTAGCAATCGACATAGGGAAGAAGTACACGAAATGGAAGATATTCAAAGGAAGTTGACGCACTCGCAAACAATGACCAAGTGCAGAGGATGCTATAGCATCTGTTGGTCATTAAACGGAAAGAAAGACATTCAAGATGCTGAAAGACGTTTTTCAGACAGAAAAAAATCGAAAATGTCATCAAAAATGCTATATTCAGAGACCGTCATTGAAATGGCGGAAAACAGATAAAAATAGCAGAACATATAATAATAGAAGGCTATTGTTATAGAAAAATAAACCATTACATGGGAAATATACATTAATAATAGAGAAACTGGACAGTGGCAAGCTAATTACCTGCCTGTTACTATCTTCAGCTTGAACAATGATATTGTTAATTTGATATATGCTACAAAAGAGGAATGACTCTCACTCCTACACCACTCCCACGTCAATACCTACTATATATCATTGCATGAATTTTTATATATATATATATATATATATATATATATATATATATTATATATATATATATATACACATATTTGTATGATATATATATATATATATATAGATATATATAAGTATATACGTCAATTTATCTATCTATCTATCTATCTATCTATCTATCTATCTATCTATCTATCTATCTATCTATCTATCTATCTATCTATGTATCTGTCTGTCTGTCTGTCTGTCTGTCTATCTATCTGCCTACCTATATATTTATCCATATATTTATCTATCTGTCTGTCTATCTCTATCTCTCTTTCGCTGAAAAGAAAAAGCCTTGTATTTAATGCTTTCAGTCTAGTCTATCACAGATGCCCACATAATTATATATACTTGCTTCAGTCACTAGAATTTAGCCTCCCTACTGCATCGTCAAATCGACCGAAGAGCTTATATACTTTTAACTCTGATACTTACTCCATCAGGCTGTTTTGTCTAACTACTCGTTACGAGGCATATGAATACCAGCGCCGCTGACAAGACACACACGCGCACGCACGCACGCGCACACATTCGATGAGCTTCCACACAGTTTTCTGTCACCAGATTCACTCACATAGCATTAAGCAACCTAGCGTTATAGTAGATGTCACTTGCTTAATGTTTCAAGCAGTGGGACAGAATCCGAAATGTTGTAGTTGAAATCCACAAATGTATTGCTTCTCTGTCTTTCAATGATATTAATTTTAATGCAAACAATATATTGGACGGAAATAACTAACTTTGTACTCTATTGTAATGCCTTGAAAAAGTGCTCTATCAACGAACAGAGCTTTTGTTCTTAAATCAGTCAAGTGTGGAAGGTAAATTTAATCATTAGTTTTTATTTTTATTTTTACTGTGAATAATTTTTCATTTATGTCATCCTGCTGGTAAACTTCTCATATGTATATATTTCATCATACCTTGATACGATATCTTTGTAGCAACGGTCACGTAACGTCCTAATAGAGGTACCGCGTTCGAGTTAGCATGGGTATCATAATGGCCACCAGAAATATTGTCGTGTAATGTTCTCCAGCGATTTTTGTTTCGAGTAAAAGTTACAAGGTTGAAGATTTTGTCACGAGCCTTAAGTAGTGAGGTCGAGTTGTCTACTAAGCGTTTCAAGGTAATGTTCTAGCATGGCCGCACTCGAATGACAAACGGGTAAAGAAAAAAAATGTCTCAATTAGTGTTTCAATGTAGTGTAATATATTTAACATTAAATTCTTATAATGTCCTAACATAATGTCAAGGAAACTGTAGATTAGTCAATAATTAATGCATCTACGTGTTTACTCTACATGCTTGAAATAACAAACAACTTAAAGCATATGGTCAAATAAATTCTATTGCAATTA
>NC_042998.1:12007328-12074828 GCF_006345805.1 Octopus sinensis
TAGCGATTCTTGTAGCTCTCTGTCTTGACAACAATAATAATAACTATGATAATAATAATAATAATAATAATAATAATAATAATAATAATAATAATAATGATAATGATAATAATAATAATAATGATAATAATAATAATAATAATAATGATAATATAATAATGATAATAATAATAATAATAATAATAAATAATAATAATAATAATGATAATAATAATAATGATTAATACATTTTTAAGGATTTTAAGGAATAATAATAATAATAATAATAATAATAATAATAATAATAATAATAATAATAATAATGGTGATGATAATAATAATTTAGTAGCCACAAGGACAAAGTACAAAACAAACGGCGATTAACAAGTTTAAAAAATAAAACAATAACAATTAACAATAATCAATGAAATTCCTCCTTTGAGGCGAGCGCCACCTAAGCGTGACTAATGAACCTAAGAGATTCCAGGTTTTCCTACTCAACAGATGCACCGTAATAAGTGATCTCTCCTCCGCAATTTTAAGCGCATAGGCGCATACTTAGAGCAGGACCATTTACTCGGCTCCTTCTTTCTACTTTCATCCACACTTCGAAAAATTTACAGAGACAATGTTCCTACCTTTCCGCAATCATTTTTCTTTCCAAATGAAAACTGTCTTCAGCCCTTTCATTCGCGCACACCATACTCCTCTTTCGCCATAGCCACGAGAGCGAGAGAGAAAAAGAGAGATAGAGATAGATAGATAGATAGATAGATAGAGAGAGAGAGAGAGAGAGAGAGAGAGAGAGAGAGAGAGAGAAATGCTTGTCCTTTCAAGTTAGAGAAGGGCGATGGGGGTTCTCTTCACAATCTAGAAAGCTGAATTCGACCAAAACACAACATAACTCCACCTATCACTGTACGAGTGCATGTGGAACGGTTTCGTCGTTGACAATGTTCCTTGGCAGCACCGACAGGTCAGAGATTACTGAATTTTAAACTTCCTCTCCGGCCCAAAAGTCCTCCAGAAAAGAGAAGCCAGTTGATTTCCATTGACACCCAAAGCTTCATCGAGAACGTCGTCTCTCTTACCCGCCACTAATCGCCTGTAGAACGTTATGGTGGGACAGCCACCTATAGCGTTGCCCGACTAGCAGAATGGAAAGTTTTCGTTGGTTCATTGTTTGTGGAGATTAATTATTGTTTATTTTTCTTCATAGATAATTTTATTAAGCTTAGATAACGTTTAGATGTAGACGTTTAGATTTTGGGAGTTTTTGTGGCATAATATAATATATATTACAGGCATCACATCGATTGAAATTGCATTTTATATCAGATAGCAGCTGAATTTACCGAAATATAATTTTGTATTTCTTTATAAGAATCTAAAATAATAAAAATAAACTTACGGTGATATTTTTCATAAATGTCAATAATGGAAATAGAAAGGAAAAGATATAAAGCTGTTAAACATTTCTTTTCACTTCATACAATATTTATAATCAACGAAACTTAATCGCACTTGATATTTCAGGCGATTTAAATCTAATGAATAGCAACGTTACATTAAGATACACAAATCTTCAGATCTACAGACAGTAGTTAAAATGATGCTTTGGAAATATCAAGTGGTTTATTACAATCAAAGGCAATTTTCTTTGTAGTTCTTCGTAAGATATGAACCTCTAGTATCACAAACATATCCTCCAGATCAAGGACAATTGTCAGTACTAAGATATTCAGAACTTTGGAAAACATCACAGCTATCTAGTTGAGTGTGGGCTGAACCGAAGCTGTGAACAACCCCTAGTCGTCGAGAAGAAGCACGTAAGTAGTTGTATGTAGGAAAACAAGGCGTTGGTCATTGCCATTATATCTAAATCAAGCAACCTGAGTATAATAAGAAATGAACCTGATTCTATGTTCATTCCGAGTACATTCCCACTTTACCTAAGACCCACTTCTAGTGAATACAGTTATATAAGTAGCATTTAATATGCCCATGATGGGTGGAAGAAAAATTGATTTCCTTGGAAAGATACCAATGTAATGCAAAAATATGCCAAACACATAGACAACATGTTAACACAGCACGGTTACAAAGCTAAGGTAAAATGGAGTTCAGTATCCCATAAAATTCCTATAGTTTCTTTTTTTCATCAAAACGGAGCGCCAGTTTATTAAATAAAGTACTCACCAATTTCGTAGAAATCCCTAGTCACCTTAAATATTTATTTTTGGAAAATGAGATCAAGAACTAACCAAAATTTGTATGCAATGATCAAAAACAAAAATAGTACAATGGAATTACTGCGAAGTATTGTGTAGAATATATTGTATAAACCATCGTGGGTAAGGCCAAACTAGTGTGAAGTAAATGCAAGGTAAACCTAAAGAAAAGAAATATGTGAATTAATGTAGACTTACCTTATACTCAATATTTCGGGGTTATGACACCGTTTTCAAGAAATTGACGTCAATTTCTTGAAAATGGGGTCATAACCCCGAAATATTGAGTATAAGGTAAGTCTACATTAATTCACATATTTCTTTTCTTTAGGTTTACCTTGCATTTACTTCACACTAGTTTGGCCTTACCTACGATCTTCTATACAAAAACAGTAATTCTAATTTTGGTACAAGTTCATCAGTTATGAGGACAAGTCGATTATAACGACCACAGAAGATGAAAAAGATTAGTCGGATGCGAGCCCAAAATCCCATTAGAAGAAATCCCATTAGAAATATATTACCGTATTATTTTATCTTTCAATAAAGCTTGCAACTCTTATTGAAAATAGGTAATAGTAATAGAATATTATAGTGCTGACTCATTCCCTAACCATACGGGCATATAACATGACGGCCAAAACCCGGGATCTGTAGCGAGACACAAAACTTTATGTATAAAATGTACCTGATGAGACCCAGACAGCAAAATTGATGCAACACATGTTGAAAGGTATCCCACCCATAAGGGAGAGTAGTAGGATGGGTCGCAGCGACCTTTGTACAAAATAAAAAAATATAGATTAATACCAAATCCATCCTCTCGTTACTTAAGCAACCATATGTGAGTGCGTGTGCGTGTCTGTCTGTCTATCTATCTATCTATCTATCTATCTATCTATCTATCTATCTATCTATCTATCTATCTATCTATCTATCTATCTAAAGATCTATAGAAGGGAAATGTAATAGATAACTTTAGGCCCATCACTCTGCTTAATGCAGACTTGAAAATTTTGGCCAAGGTGCTAGCCAAGAGGTTGGCGCTTGTCATCGAGAAACTGGTCGACAAGGCGCAAACATGCGCCGTGCCAGGCCGGACCATCCATGACAACCTCCACCTGATGCGCTACATCATAGACAGGGTAGTTAACGAACCTGGCATGGGTGGGGCGCTGATCAATTTGGATCAATCGAAAGCTTTCGATAGGGTAGACCATCGATACTTGGAGGCGGTCCTCAGAGCGGCTGGCTTCGGTCCCGTCTTCCGCGGCTGGATAGCCGCTTTGTACAGAGGCATCCGTTCGGTAATTCGCGTGAATGGACATCTATCGAGACCCTTCGACATGGCACGTTCGGTCCGTCAGGGATGCCCCCTCTCGTCGCTTCTATACGTATTGACTCTCGAGCCATTATTGCGGAAGCTGGCAACTTTGAGGGGCGTCCCGCGAGAACTGGGATGCGGGACGAGCGTGTCTGCATACGCGGACGACGTCATCGTCATAGTGTCTAGCCACGAGCACATCGAGCAGGTCGGCGAGACACTGAAAAACTACGAAGCGGTGACAGGAGCGAAAATCAACCGGGAAAAGTCAGTGGGCTTGCGACTAGGCACCTGGAGAAGCAAGCCCATGCCGTCCACCAGCGCCTCCGTCGTGGGACGCTGGACCGACGGCCCGGTTGAGTTGCTCGGGGTCTGGTTTTGTCCGGACCTCCAAGTGGAGAAGAACTGAAATGAGATAACGAGTAGGGTGGTCACTCTCGCCCGGCAATGGGCCGAGAGGAAACTGTCCCTAAAAGGTCGGGCGGAGGTGGCGAACACGTACATCGCGTCCGTCATCTACTACCGTCTGACCGTCGAACCTTGTCCCGACCCTACCATCACCAAACTACAACGCATTCTCTTTCGCTTCTTGTGGAAAGGATGCGTTCCGATGGTCAGGCGATCCATTTGCTGTCAACACCCGTTAAAAGGAGGGCTGGGCATGCCGTGGTTGATGATGCGCAGACACGCGCTGAGACTGCGACATCTCTGGCTCTATGTAGACGACGGTGAACAGGGTGTGGTTTGCCGTGTGTGAGGCACGCTTTCCCGCAGCTCGTCTCCATGACCGAACTGCAGTCGTGGATCAAAAAGAGGCCGAGGAAGGGCGAATGGCACCGCGAGTGTCGCGTTGCTCTCAAGCAACTCTGCCGTCCTGGGTCGACTTTGAGTGACTTCAACACAACCAAAGCATTCTATAGGGGAATAGTGGAGGGGAGGTACGACGACGAGCTCGGGTCGAACCTGGACGTCGACGAGGAGTACCTGACCCGCCTGTTCAGGACGACTTTCGGGCCAGGGCCCATGGACAACTTCCAGAGATCCCTGGCCTGGCAGTGTTACCGAGAAGCGCTCCCCGTTCGGGATAAGCTCTACAGACACGGCTCGAGAAACACGGGGCCGACCTGCCCGAGATGCGGTCAGAGCGACGAAACCGTTCTGCACGCACTCGTGCAGTGTCCAACAATTTCCGACCTGTGGGCTTGTGTCGAACAACTGCTGTCACGTGTGGGACGAGTCGGTTTATCAGCTGAGTCTATCGTCAATATTGTCACGCCTCCTTCCTTCAAACGGGAAGGAAGAGCTATTTTCATCATCCTTGTGGCTATGGCGAAAGAATGTATCTGGTGGACGCGTCTGAAAGGATTGGAGACAAACACTTTCCTCTCTGGTCAATCTCTCATCAACTTCTTCAAGTACCACTTGAAAAGGAAAGTGAGAGTAGAGAGGCAAGTTTTGTCTAGCGAATGTTTTAAAAAAAAATGGGTGAATGTAGCAAGGATGGCACGTATGAATGACGAAGCCACCTTGAGCATAATCCTATGAACCCAGAAATTGAAAACAGATGGTTACCCACTTGCAAACAAATGTGGTAACATATAACAATATTGACCAAGGTTACCGTGGTCTTTTTCGTAGGCTTTTCTTCCCACGGATAAACCTTACTTGCTTTCCCCTTTACACCATATATCATAACACTGTGATACACGATCCCTATTGATCGTTCTTTTTTTCCTCTTCCCCTTTTTTCCCCCTTTTTTCTTCTTTTTTCATTTCTCTTTCCTTTTGTTCCTTTTCCTTTCCTTTTTTTCTTTTTTCTTTTATTCTTTTTATTTTTTATTCTTTTTTTTCCTTTTTTTATTTTTTTTCTTCTTTTCTTCCCTTTTACGATCCCTCTTGATCGAAAACCTACGCCACCCCCATTTTTTCATCCCCCAAAAGAAAAGCTCTACCTTGTAACTTGTCCCATCTGTGTGCAGCCCTGTGTGACCAATAAAGAAACTTATCTATCTATCTATCTGTCTGTCTGTCTGTTGTCTATCTGCCTATCTATCTATCTATCTATCTATCTATCTATCTATCTATCTATCTATCTATCTATCTATCTATCTATCTAACTATCTATCTATCTATCTATCTATCTATCTATCTATGTATCTATCTATAAGGATGATTTTAGAGAAGTCTATTATCTTGAAAACATATCATCACCATGTCTGCTGTGAAGATTACAAATCATCCCTATGTCTATGAAGATTGCTTTCACTCTTCCTCCTGTAAGTTCCAGAATCCCTGGAAAATGGTATCAATACTGCCATTCCTTCTCTGATAAAGCTGTTGCAACAACGACAACGAGAACAAAAACAACAACAATATGATTTAAAAAAAATTATGGTGACAGGTCGTACTGCAGCACAAACTGTGTTCCAACGATTTATTCCTCAAAGCGCCATCTACCTTCAGTGCATACATTATGAATAATAGTTATCGAGAATAAAGGAGTACTTCATATCAACTTGAATATTGACAGGTAACGATATCGTTTAGAAATTGTCCATATTTTCTTTTCTTAAGCATTTTCATATCACATATTTCCCATTTACAAGGTCACGACGTTGTTCAATGTACGTGACATTGAACTGCTGAACTGCCTGAGATACTATCGATTGAAGCAAGAAGAACTTAAAAGCTGTCAGAAAAGCCAACAATTGATATTCATGATCAGATTTCTTCAAAAGATACTAAGCTATTGTTTGGCCAAGTAAGCATGTTTTAAAAGTTCATTTAACAAATATTGTATACGTATAGCGAATCGCATGTGTACTTTTAATGAATCTTTCTCAGAGTTGTCATTGATTTGTGGATAGAATTGTCTTCAGCTATGCTTCTAGATTACAACTGTTATATATATTCAGAATTCTTTTCCATTGGTATTCACTTACTGTAGTGGCAAAGGAAGATACATGTAAATATGTTGACATCTATCTTTTTCTTTCACATATATTGCTGAATTTGAAAAGAAGCTAATGTGCCGCCAGGTACTTCTATATACGGACTTAAGATACCAAAGATAAAACGTTAGTAATTAATCTGACTAAAATGCGTCCATGGAAACAAATAGGAAAAAAATTCCCTTGGATATAGTTTTTCTACGAAATTTATATACGTTCCATGATTTATTATTCTCAGTGTAGGAAATGAATATTATTTCATAGAAGGGCGAATGAAGTTACATTATATTGCCTTCTGCGACGCAAGAAATATCAGAATTCTAATTTACGAAAGCAGTAGGTATTACAACATCCAAGTGAAGTTCTAAATAATGACATACAACATTTGAAATAACGTCTATTGCAATAGACACATGTCTGTGGGCTAATTTTAATGGAACTGGGTTTCAGTTTTTGCTAAACTCTTTACATAAGAAGCTTTAAAATGCATAGTTAAATTAGATGCTCTGGAATTGTTCAATAGCTTAGTCGGATGACAAAGAATTACATCGATCATGATCCTTTTCTGTTGCTTCTTGATTGAAAAGAAAAGAGGATACGGAATAAGGATTCGATTTTCATCCCCTTGTGCTATGGGCTCAGTACGCTACCATTGTCTCTCTCTACAGCTTATTTTTTTTGTGAATAATTAGGTCTAAGTAAAGCCCAGCGGTAGCATATACTAAAAATAGACTATAAGGCATACATTATATTTTTAAACTATTCGAGTAGGATAATCCCCACTATTGTAACTTGATTTTAAGTTTATAAACGTTACAGAGAATACATGTCTTTGATTACAGAAGTATCACGAATTAAAACTGTGTGTTTCTGAACCATGTTTAATCTAATAATATTGCATCAATCTATTTATTTAAATAATTGTCATTGTGAAGATTACTCTAAGTAGTTATAATCATTATCGTCTTTGTGATTATTATCATCAATTATATTCATTATCGTCGTTGTGTTCCTCCCCATCTCCTCCTCCTCCTCCTCCTCATCATCATCATTATCACCATCATCATCATCAATCATCATCATCATCATCATCGTTATCACCATCATCGTCGTCGTTGTCACGTTAAAATATTCAGATATTTGGTTCAAGGAATATATCGAGTACATATATCTAATCCCCGCTAGATCACAATTAAAAATAATCTGAAGGTGATAGACTGATAAAAGCTGATGAAGAATGAATCTATAAAGATTATTGGAAGTGATATCTGTATACAATTATATTAACAATTCCAATACTTTACGTGTACAAATTTCTTGAGTATGATATATTGAACATATCTGAAATAGAACGATGAAAATGATCAGGCTGTTATGTGGACATATATTTCTTTCATCGCTGCTGAAAGTAAAAGATGTTCAACTTCGTGATGAGGTTTTATTTTAAAGAAGGGATTAAGCATCTATTACTCTATATAGCATCTTATGCAAGTGAAATTCAACGTTGGAAATTAATTAAAAATCCTTCAGTTTTAGCATTTAGGAGTTGTGTCTATCTTACATTAAATATTGTCTTTAGCGATATACATATATGTATCCATTTCTTAAAGAGACCACATATCTGTTTGACAATAGACATAGAAAAAAATCCAGACTAGAATATATCTATGTCTTTATTACCCACAAGGGGATAAACATAGAGGGACGATACAAGGACACACAAACATATAAGTGGGGACAAAAAAAAAAACAATGGGAAATATGAAAAATGAATAATGAAATGGAACGAAGCCACTCGACCTCACATCCGAGCGACTTCATTTACACTTTTTATACATACTTAAAATAAAGGTCATTAAAGTTCACTGTAGGTGGCAACTTACTTGAGTCCGTTATAAAGTTTATGTCAACAATTTCTGTCCCAAACTTTCTAATCAGCCTGATCCTCTCCTCCTTGTTCATCAGGACGCATTCGAAGTTTTCAGGCAAATCCTCCTCTCCTTTCACGACTACCAACACAAGTACGCTTTTTATCTTTTTTAAATCGTTCTTCAGTTTTCTGTTTACCTGTGTGGTACACTAACGCATTACACACTTTGGGGCATCTGTATCTCTGTGATTGTGACTGTGTCAGGAGGGGCAGGGTGAGGGTTGGTGACTGTAGGGGGAATTTAAATATATTGAAATGAATAGAATGGGCTAAATGGGAGAATCTGGTGCCCGCATACGGTCGCAGTCAAATGGTTGTTGTGGCGAGTGTATTGACACACCTAGTCTAACTCATATAAAGAGTAGTCGTCGGTGAGAGCGTTTGGTAGTTTCGAGAAGTAGGTTAGGCCCATAACTCCGTTAAATACAGAGTTAATGATTTTGGTCAAGGTGCTAGCAGAGAGGTTGGTGAGGGTCGAAGGCAATCTTGTCGGAGAGATGCAAACTTGCGCCATTCCCGGTAGGTCGATACACGACAATACACGGAGAGAGAGAGAGAGTCGTCGTGTGAACGGATTGATTAAACCACCGCAGGTAGTATTATCTATTTGTATTGTCCTTGGTGATGTTGATGATGCTGTTGTTGACTACGGCTCAGACCCAACTTAGAAGACGTTTAATGAGATGCATTCTAATCATAACTACCTTACCTTTTATGCGCATCTGGGCACAACTCTAATGCACCTTTCGTTGTTTAAGATGATCTGGTTTTATTTAGGGAGATTTTACATTGCCTTCTAATCGGTCAAGCGGTCACATAAAGGCATTGTCATTGTCATATGTATATTCTACATATCATGGTTTCTACTATAGGCACAAGGCCTGAAACTTTAGGGGAGGAGCTAGTCGATTATATCGACCCCAGTGCGTAAAAGGTACATAATTTATCAACCCGTAAAGAATGAAAGACAAAGTCGATCTCGGCGAAGTTTGAACTCAGAAGGTAAAGAAGGACGAAATGCCGCTAAACATTTCGCCGGGTGCTAACGATTCGGCCAGCTTGCTGCGTTACCTTTCACAAATAATACGCTAGAGTTGTATTAGTATTTCATTTTCATTAACAATTCTAATCCTGCCTATATTAAGTTTATATTTCATCATTCCGGTGTTGATAAAATAAGTATTAAGCATTACTGTGGATCGTTTTTAAATTGTTTCCCTTCTCCCTAATTCCAATAACAATTCCGATCATATGTTTTATTGGTTAATTTATCTCAAGTGCTGTAATAATTTCTGTAATAAAACACTTCCATTCTCGATATACTTTTCTTTTGCATGACATTTGCAACTACCTGGGTATGTCTTTGTTTCCTCTTTGGCTGTTGTAGCTGACTACATGTATTGCGTATATAAATCCTCACATGGTGTAGATAGACAGATGATAAATAAAGAAGTTTAACATTCACACTAAGGAAGAAAACTTAATTTCGCCTCGAATTAAAAAAAAATTACTATACAATAGTAGCCGTACAGTTATGAATAATTTTCTGAAATATCAAAATAATCATGATAATGTTAAGTTCATTATTTACGAAATCCAAGAATAAAATGTAATAAAAAACATGACCTAAGCCATTCATTATTTAAATAGATCGATTTTGGAGATTTGTGTATTCTAGTGTAAAACTTATTCATACGTAAAACGTCTGAAATATCAAATAAAGTTTTGTTGATAACAAACAATATAAGGTTTAAAAAAACATTAATATTTTTGCATAGATTTTCCTTTCTGAACTTTGTGATTGTTTTTATCATTGGCATTTAAGTTGGCGGTTAGTTGGCAAAATTGTTAGAACATCGAGAAAAAGCAATACCGTCTGCAATTGTTTTGAGCTCAGTCCGAAAATCATCGCACGGGGGTCAATTGGAACAAAGTACCAGTCAAGTACCGAGATGGATGTTATCAACTAATTTCTCAGAATACTGGCATTGTGCCTAAATACAGACCATTATTGAATTTTAAGAAAAATACCGCAGGGCAATTTATTTTCATTGTCTTTTATATTACTATTCTTAAAAGGGATGCGCAAACAAAATTTGATATATCTCGCTGCAATCTGATATAGCGTGTAACATATTCAAGTCGATGTGGCGCCTGCAACCTAGTTAGCAAATTTGTTTGCACTTTTAGATTTCAAATTCTGTATTCACGTGGATAGCACGTGTGGGGTTGCTGTTGTAAAGTTATAAAAGCTATGTAATGCAGTAACATTTATCGAACGAATTATTGAAATTTTGTGTATTGTCTAAGGACGGCAGAGACGATACTATACAAAAGTGAGTGCTAAACGAATTATTACAGGATAAGGTCTTATATTTCTTGGCTTTGATTTTGAAATTCTGATGCAATCAATGAAATAAATCCCAGTAGTATACTTGATTTAATGTAACCAAAATTAACGCTCACTGACTTTTGAGTTGGCGTTTAGTCAAGAAAAATCTATAGTGTTTGTAGCATAGAGTAGGAAAATCTAAGGCGGGAAACTGTAGTGTTAAGACAATTTACGTTGACGCAATTAAAAATGAGTGATGTAGAGATTTAGGCCTGACAGTCAACTACACAGTGTATAATTTTTGTTTTAAATAAATAGATATGTGACATTGTTGGTGTAAGGGACGAAGTTTGCTCGAAAAGTGATATAGTACTAATTTGCGATGTAATTTCAATTCTGTCATGAGCTCTTTGTATTCTCTGTGCCGTTGAAACTTCCATAAATATCACAGCATCCAAATAAATATGACAGAGTTTTTATATATTGCACATTAAATGAAGAAATAATGCATCGTAACATGTTTTGAGTAGCATTGTAACATGTTTTCAGTGGCGGCATTCTTTGTATGCCATGCGGTTAGAATAGGCGAAAACCCAAAGAATCAGGAACCGACATACAACAGATGCATATTTTATCGAAATCGAAAAGATTATGTGCAAAGCTGAAACAAAGCTGATTTGAAATCAGAAAGTACACTGATGATACTGAACAGAACTGGACATTATTTACACAAGCATTCTACCGTTGCTTCTAAGTAAATCATGAAATTCCATGGGGATTAGAAAAGAGATTTCATTCTTTACGCATATTGCTTTTCTGCTTTTGACTATCGATTAATTGAGTAACAAGAATAATCTGTTCTCGTTTTCAGTTGATTATTTCCTTCTTTCCGCTAAGAGAAAAGGTTTGTATCTCCAAAAATAATTACGTAATAGCATAGGAGGTCACATATCCGTGTAATGTCGAAGCTGAAGCTTATGCAATATGTTTATAGAATACGGTATTATCCAATATAAACACTTATAAACGCGTATTCACATTCCTGGAAATCAAATACTTTAAGATTAAGTTGATACCTAGTGAATACCTAATAAAAAAAGTATTTGAGAAGTGGGATTTGTAGGTCCTAGTATCAGATTAATTACAATAAGTCAAGAATTTATCTTGTAAAATATTTACTACTAGCAGTATCGCCCGGCATTGCTCGGGTTTGTAAGGGAAATAACTATATAAGCATTTTAGAGAGTTACTTCCCTTATATAAACCGAGCAAAAATGCATTAAAAATGCGAAAATATGATAGTAATTTTTTTTTTATAATCGTAGACTCATCGTAAACGCGCGCTAATACCCAGAAGGGCTTGATATGAATCACGACTATAAGATACCCGCTTTTGGTTAAACTGCACCGCAAAATGTGGGAGTAGTTAGGAATCTAAATCGGAGGGGACAGACTCTCACACACACAACTTCAGTTTTATATATAAAGATAACACACTTTGTTTTTGGAGTTTAGATTCATGCCACAGGACATTCTTACCACGCACACACATCACACATACCACACACACACATCACACATACAACACACACACAAACACATGAGTGTGTGTGTGATTAAACATTAGTAGCCGATGAGAATACATCGTAGCTCATCGCTCCGGCATTTGAAACACTGAGTACTATAATGACAACTTACAGATTGTCTTAAACTATACATATACATACATATGCACATATAATATAATAATAATAATAATAATAATAATAATAATAATAATAATAATAATAATAATAATAATAATAATAAGACGGGCTACAGCAAATATTCTGCTCAATACCACAGATTTGCTTGTCAGTTGTTTGACCTTAACCAGTTGAGCATGTCCCTTAGTGGCTGACGATATGTGCATCTCTGATCACGAGCAGAAGTAGTGGGGAGCATCATAGCCATGTGTTGAGAGGAATTCTCTGGGGTTTGAATAATTCACCTCTGGAAACATGGGTGGTTCTTTCAACATCCTTAAACAACCCTTATTCAGGGACCTTTTGAGCGGGATGGGCTACTCAACCTGAAGAAAACTTTAACTGGGCCCCACCTGCAAGGTCATGTGCTGTTTATCTTGATATGAGATCACCATGTCGCGCACATATGGTTGTGATGCATGTACCTGGTGTACCCTTATCAGACGGGTAGTCATGATGGGTATATTAGGCTTCGTATATTTTACCCCAGTGTCACTTTGATGGCATGCACTGCTCTCTCACTCAATAATAATAATAAAAACAAGTGATATGTTTGGGTGAGTGTGTACGTATGCAGACGTTATGAACGCAGGATGTTTATGTATATGTATTGTGCGAATATGGTTGCGTGTATATTTTTATCTTTTGTTTTCTTTTTCTACCTATTAGAGTAATTTCCCTTTATTCAACGGTTTTTCATTAACGGTTTGCCATTACTAGCACTTCACTCCGACATTCATAACACCGAGTACTATAATGACAACTTAGTGTTTGTTCTAAATTATAACACACACACACGTATATATATATATATACATATATATATATATATATATGAACACACACAATATATAAATATTAATGCATACATAGGCGCGCGCACGTGTGTATCTGTATGCAATGATTAACGTATGTGTATCTTTGGAAAAAGAGAAGCTGCAGTTTTTTCCTGAAAGAAAAATCCCTTTATACACTCAATCTATTTGTCTTTCATTATACTTACCATGTACATATATCCTTGATACAAGCATTTTATCTATCGATTACTTTAGTGTCTACTTTACTGTTTCACAGTTTTGTTTGAAAACAGTTCTTTATTTTGTTTTTATCACAGATATGTATTCAAGTTGCCAGCTTTACAAGTCGATCCACAATAACATATATTTCATCTTCTTATCCTAACGCTGCCTTTATTATTCCATATCTTATATATTTTCTCAGTCTGTTCAGCACCTTATTCATTGAAAACATCGTTTCATTTATCTAGGAAAGATGTGCTTTGCTCAAATCTTATTATATGCATATGTCCCATGTTTTACAAGCTTATACCTAAAATCCTATATCTAGTCTCCAGAAAATCATTGAAGCAACAATAGACGAAAAGACACATTAGATAATACTTTCCTATATCATACTACGCATGCAAAAAGGAAGGGATTACTATAGATACTACTCGTTTATAGATATACTAAATCAAAAAGGCTTTGAAGTTAAACAACAGTCAATCGATAGAAAATTTGCAAGCCAATCCCTTGAAGTACACAGAAGTCTCTTAAGGGAACACACTAGAACATGTCCGAAATACATTATAGTCATAGAAAGACAAGGAAACACTATCAAGACGTATTCAACATTACATGTTATTTATACAGCGCAAACTTAGGCATGCACACACACAGGCACACACACACACAGGCACACACACACACACACACACACACACACACACACACACACACACATACACACACACACAAACACGTCCACACACACGCACGCACGCACACACAATATACATGATCGTACTTTTATGTCTGTCACTGTCTGTGTGTCTGTCTATCTATCTATCTATCTATCTATCTATCTATCTATCTATCTATCTATCTATCTATCATCTATCTATCTATTTATCTGTCTGTCTGTCTATCTATCTATCTATCTATCTATCTATCTATCTATCTATCTATCTATCTATCTATCTATCTATCTATCTCTCTCTCTCTCTCTCTATCTATCTAACTATCTACCTATCTATCTATCTATTTCTGTGACTAGCACAGCGTTTTGCTGCAACGAGCCAGCTGTGCTAGTGCAGACAATAATTTGTAGGGAATGAATTTCGCATTAAACATCCATTTTATTTTATAAAATTTTATTATATATTTCCAATAGAAAACTCGCAAATGCAGTATTCATCAATTGAATGGTCAAACGGATACGGAAGTGCAAGGGTAGTAATTGCATTCCAGCTGGAATTGCTAATTCATGCTTTTAGTGCAGGGAATTTTACTACTGTAGTTCGCTGTGTGATTTCTGAAATAATTATATAAATAAAATGTTAAATTACAAACTATGGACGATACTCATAACTACTTCTATGAAACTGGTTTTCCTCTGTCTATTCTAACTTTAGTAAATATCTCGTTACATGTATAAGAAATTATAAATCATGTTCTCTATTTCTCTGTGTCTACGTATGCATCTGTGAATGTTCACACACACACACACACATCACACACACACACAATTAAGCCTTTCCAGTTCCTCTTTAGGCTCTTCTTTTTTCTTTTCTTTTATGTATGTATTTCTCTTCACTCTGATAGAAGCTCCATGTTCCAGATCTGATTTATTACCAAATATGGTATTTTTTTTAGAATTACAATGGCAATACCTATTTCTTTACTAACCACAAGGGGCTACACACCGAAGGAACAAACAAGGACAGACAAACGGATTAAGTCGATTATATCGTCCCCAGTGTGTAACTGGTACTTTTTTAATCGACCCCGAAAGGATGAAAGGCAAAGTCGACCTCGGCGGAACTTGAACTCAGAACGTAACGGCAGACGAATTACGGCTACGCATTTTGCTAACGTTTCTGCCAGCTCGCCTGACAATGGCAATACCATGTAACATTGGAAGCAGAAACAGCTGTTAGATGGGATGCAGTCTATTTGTATTAAAAAAATAATTGATGCATGTGAATTTCTCTATTTTTTGTTTACGTTATATATATAAATAAAGAGTGCATTAAATACAACAAAATGTACACGGAGGACAGACACAGAGGACCCTAATCCTTCCTCAGTTAACGGCCAAAAATGCTAATATCCAGTTTCGTTCCTTTAAAGATAAGACTGGAAACCTCCTGTATCAGCGACAACCGCAAGATTTGCGAGAATTAGAGCAAACAAAAGAATACAGGGTGGATGTACGAAAGAGTGGACGTACAAATATAATTTAAAACGATGAAACGAAGACAATAAATAAAAACTTTCGGTCAAACACGAGAGTAATTGGTAACGCCTAGAAGAATTCCTCAAATGGATATAAAAAACGATTTAGTAAGAGAGAAGATAAAGCTGACCAGTCCGCAAGGCGTCCGGTGGCGAAAAGGCAGAGAAGAGAAAATCAGTTACAGATCATATGTGGGCAGCAGATAGAAGGGAATGAGGATGAAGGAGAGAGAGAGAGAGAGAGAGAGAGAGGCACAGAGAGAGAGAGAGTGGCAGGAAGGGAGAAAGTCTACAATTAAGTGTGAGAAGACGAGAGAGAGAGAGAGAGAGGGAAAGAGGAAGTAGAGATGCTAGAAAAGGAATATTAGGACGAGAGAGAAAGAAATAAAGAACGATAGAGTCGCAAAAAATTATACAAACTTACTGATACCAAAAGTCGGGATACGTGGCTTTCAGTTAATCCATAAATGAAAAATGCATTAAATACTGCAAAACGTGCACATAGAACAGATACAGAAGGACCCCAATCCTTCCTCAATTATTGCTCAAAAATACAAACACCTAGTTTCGTGCCTTTAACGATACGACTGGAAACTTCGTATATCGGCGGTAGCATATATAGATAAGTGAATAGACCTACAACTTTTACTTGTACATATATACATCGAAGCGTGTGCTCATAAATACACTCCTACTTACATACACACACACACACACACACACATATACATATATCTCTATCTCCAATCTTGCTTGCAGACGCTCACACGATCATTCCCATATATGTACATATATATGTAATCCCTCGCTATATCGCGGTTCACCTATCACGCACTCAGTACATCGCGATTCATCAATCGCAGATTTTTCTGACTAATATATGTATATATATATATATATATATATATATATTCACTGACATACATATTTATGTGTGCTGCGTTTGTGTTCTTGCTTGTTAATTTACATACACGTTTGTATCGATTAGACAGCAATTATTTACTTACATTAACATGTAAGTGTAACGTTAGAATCAACTGTGCTAATGTACCGCATCGAATGCATACGTAAACAGTCTCGATATCCTATTTTTGCCGTTGACAACAGAGATGATAGACAACAACCTCGTTAGGCAATCATTAAGTATCACAAGAGGAAATTTATCCTGAAGACATTAGTAGTCATCATCAAGCCCAAATGGATTTTGTTCATGGAAACATATTTCGCTTCCTTCTTGACACGGCTTAATCTTATGTGACAAATGAAGTGACAATTCTATGTGTATGTATGTTACTATGCAAGTCTGTATGTGTGCAAATGTACGCGTATCTGTATGCCTGTGTGTGTATGTTTGTATCTCTGCGTGTATGTCTTCCTAGATGTCTGCGGATCTAGTTACGCATAATGTAGATGTAAATAGAACCATCTCTCAACACGTCTTCTCTACCACCTGACCGGTGTCTGGCGAAGGTGGTGCTTTTCTTTTCCCCCTTGCCTTTGATCAGACTGGTCATATTAGTCTGGGCTCCTGCTACTTCCTCTAGGACTTACCCCATTTCATCTTTGCGCAACCCCACTTAGTTCGTTCTATAGCTGCAAAGCTCTTTCTCTTGTATTTGAGGCACTTTTCAGCTGTTGTTTATAGCCATAAGGCCTCGAGTTGTTATATATTCATAATTCTTTGTCGATTGTATGTATATAATGTCTTGTTTCTTTCTGTTTTAATATAAATTCGCTAGGCTCTTTCCAGTAGCTTAATAACAGCACTGGTACTCCCAAATCAAGGGGTCTCAACGGCAATGGCGCGAAACCTCTGTGATACTTTGTGTCATTGACCGGCGAGGAAAACTCAGCTGCGAATATTCCGTGTGTCTTGGTCTAAATTTCTGTTAGTTATCGTCTAGCTTCCCGTTTACTCGGCTCTCGTCTAACTTTTATATATATATATATATTATATATATATATATATATATATATAATATATATATATATATATATATATATATTCACTGACATACATATTTATGTGTGCTGCGTTTGTGTTCTTGCTTGTTAATTTACATACACGTTTGTATCGATTAGACAGCAATTATTACTTACATTAACATGTAAGTGTAACATTAGAATCAACTGTGCTAATGTACCGCATCGAATGCATACGTAAACAGTCTCGATATCCTATTTTTGCCGTTGACAACAGAGATGATAGACAACAACCTCGTTAGGCAATCATTAAGTATCACAAGAGGAAATTTATCCTGAAGACATTAGTAGTCATCATCAAGCCCAAATGGATTTTGTTCATGGAAACATATTTCGCTTCCTTTCTTGACACGGCTTAATCTTATGTGACAAATGAAGTGACAATTCTATGTGTATGTATGTTACTATGCAAGTCTGTATGTGTGCAAATGTACGCGTATCTGTATGCCTGTGTGTGTATGTTTGTATCTCTGCGTGTATGTCTTCCTAGATGTCTGCGGATCTAGTTACGCATAAATGTAGATGTAAATAGAACCATCTCTCAACACGTCTTCTCTACCACCTGACCGGTGTCTGGCGAAGGTGGTGCTTTTCTTTTCCCCCTTGCCTTTGATCAGACTGGTCATATTAGTCTGGGCTCCTGCTACTTCCTCTAGGACTTACCCCATTTCATCTTTGCGCAACCCCACTTAGTTCGTTCTATAGCTGCAAAGCTCTTTCTCTTGTATTTGAGGCACTTTTCAGCTGTTGTTTATAGCCATAAGGCCTCGAGTTGTTATATATTCATAATTCTTTGTCGATTGTATGTATATAATGTCTTGTTTCTTTCTGTTTTAATATAAATTCGCTAGGCTCTTTCCAGTAGCTTAATAACAGCACTGGTACCTCCCAAATCAAGGGGTCTCAACGGTAATGGCGCGAAACCTCTGTGATACTTTGTGTCATTGACCGGCGAGGAAAACTCAGCTGCGAATATTCCGTGTGTCTTGTCTAAATTTCTGTTAGTTATCGTCTAGCTTCCGTTTACTCGGCTCTCGTCTAACTTTATATATATATATATTATATATATATATATATATATTATATATATATATATATATATATATATATATATATATATATATATATCAGCATATCTATTCGTGTATCTATAGATACACCTTAAAAAATCTATCTATCTGTCTAACTGTCTACCTACCTAACTACCTACATGCCTAGTTAATGATTATGTATACTTTCTTTACTTGTTTCCTCTCATAATACCAATAAGTATATAAAACTAATAACATAAGGAAGAAACAAAAGCAAAAAGAATAATGCCAGTGCCCTAGCATGACCACAACCTTTGACCTACAACTCGTAAAGATGAAAGTGTAACATCCACAGCTATTTGCTTGATATATCTTTTACCGCATTACTTTATAGATCTTCATGGTATTATTTCATTATACTAAACATTTCAAGTGTGCCTGCAATTTAAACACACGTATGTGGAATAAAATAAACTTTCTCCACCACCTCTCTCGTGTTTTCTCTTTCGATTTTAAAACTGAGACCAATATTTCCGTTTCTGCCTTTGTGTTCCTATGTTCCTATTCCCTCTCTTGCTATTTCTCCATTAGAGTAATTACTCCCCTTACCGTAAACGCAGACAAAACCGACAGACCGCAGGAACAAGTAGGTAAATATAAATTAAACACTGTTTCGAGATTCTATTAATTTTTGAAAACGAAATGCATTTTAATAAACTTTATAATGATTCGATATGCGTGTAACATTTTTAGGAATGTCCTGTGTATGTATTTTTTTGTAACTAAAATTGCTTTCACTTTAAACACGCACACACACACACACACGCATATGCGCGTGTGTGTGTGTGTAAAGGAACTACGCACACAGACGATCTATAATGGATGCAAATAGAATTTCATATAAACATTTATAAACCTTTTTTGCCGAGAGACAATTGTTTCGGAAAACCTGACTACAGCTCGAAAGTTTAATTTTGTTAGAAATACATATTCGTATATATGTTTTTTTACCATTTTAGATAATTTTGCGAGTGGTGCCAACGAAAGTCTATCTTTTATAAAAGGAATCCATGAACGTTTTACAATATTATGTATTTGTTATTTGCTTATCAACATTGATTTCTTTAATATGATTCAGTTCAGTTCATGAATTTAATGCTATGAAAGTCCTCGTTTTTAATTTTTGTTTATTTGTTTTGACTTTTTCTTTTCTATCCCATTCAACGTCTCTCAATGTTACAATGGTAGCCAAATTAAACGTTCAGAGATCGATAACATAGTACTTATATGTTATATCTGTAGTAGCTACGTCTGTGTGTTGTTGGCTTGCTAAATAACTTATTGATCAGTTCCCCATCTCCTTATTGCTTTCTATCGTCTCTTCCTATGTTCTTTTCTGTTTGCTTTCTTTGTTAACCAACCTCATCTACTTCTAGTATCCACTCACTTCGCACAATTTGTCGATTCATTTCCCATTCTACTTTGTCCTGATTCATATCTTATATATTTTTATAGAGCAAATGTCTCCTTCTGAAGCTGTGGCAAACCAAACACCAACAACTTTCCTGTTCTCCTCTTCGCTATTATTTATTTATTTATTTAATTTCATTTTAAAATTTACGGCGCATTATTTTATTCAGTCTTTTGTTCTCCTTTTCATACTTTGCTTTCTTGGTTTGCTTTCTTCTGTATTTCTTTTTATTGTTTTATATTATTTCCTTCTTTACTGTCGCTATTTCTCATGCCTTTTCTATCATTCTTTCCCCTCTTTCTTATTTTATTCCTTTTCACTCTGTTATTACATTTTAGCATCTACGAAGCCAGCAACAACATTGAATGTCTAGACTATCTGCAAAATCTCTCAAATATTGAAAACAATAGTTGATATTAACATTCACAAATGTGCAAAGCGAAAACAAGAACAACCCAACAACGACAAGGATGTTTCCAAACCAATACTAAACTAAAAGCAATTACAAGTAAAATACAAGGACGAAAATTGCTCTTCATTCATAAAGTCATATGAAAATTTAGAAATAAGAGTAATAAGCAGTGTATGCTAAAATAGAAAAAATAGAAATGTAATTATTGGTATTTTTCCTTGTGTATAAGAATATTAAATGTAGCCAATAAAAATCCGGAACAAACATACATTCACACGATAATAACATGTAGGATTGATTACTTAAATAGATACTTAGCCGAAAGAATAAAAGTCAATTATATCGACTCCTATACATGACTGACATTTTATTTTATAAAATCCGGAAGTCTGAACAGCAAATTTGATCTGCGCAGGATTATTGATCCCGATATTTTGCTCATACACTAAGCCAGTTCTCTACCATCTGAGGTAATTTATTCAAATATGCAACAATCGAGTAACAAACACGCTATAAGGACCTACAGTATTTGTAGTAAAAGTGCGGTTTGTGAGATTACATAACTCCAGCAGTCAGAAGACATTACATCGAAGCAGGAAAACAAAACAAGATAAACATATAACTCGAAAGATTTTGTGCTGATACAGACAATGAAATTTGTCAAATTTCAACTCTTTGTTTATAAGGTTAGAACCAATACGTAAGTCCCTGTTTTGCGGCGTTTCTTGTAGGAAATGGCAGATAATCTCTCTTCTGAACTCTCGTCTTATAATCATAGAAAAAAATGTTTCATCAGATGTTACAACAAAATGTTAAAATACAAAAAAAGACACGATAGAACGCCTTATGATCATAGTTCTTGTCTACCAGAATAGATAAAGAGCTAAACAACCCATAGACATAGGATATATATGTGTTTCCCAGAACAGTTTTACAAATCTTACCAGAAATCTCTGCTCATATGAAATATTACCTTATTAGGAAATCACATTAGATAAGGTTTTTGTTGGAGTTTTCATATTAGATATTAAGATTTTTAATTGGTTAGTTAGAGGTAGAACAAGTCAGTCTTGAAAGCATTGACCGATGAACAAGCACTTTCTGCCTGTTTCGGATCATCTAGATCTACATTGTCTAGGCGTCCATTTTGAAGACATTAAGGTGTAATTTTAGGGTATTTCTTTTCAGTTTCTCGTACTTGAGTGATTGGTGAGTTTGAAGCACTTAATGTTTCTCTTGAGATTTGCAAGTCAATGCCTGCATGAAAGACTTAAGTTCTTACTTAGGTATTCATGCAGATGTTGACTTGCAAATCTCAAGACGGGTCAACGTTCTTAGAAGCATACATTCCATATATGAATTAAAGTGGTGTCCAAATGAGGATACAACAAGGGGATGAGGAAGAAGAGACAGAGGTAGATCGGTAATGTGTACTGACCAAGAGTGTAGCTGTAAGTACATCAGAGAGGAGACAATGTGCTTTTGGGCAAGAGAAGCTTACCTGTGAGCATATGTGAATGCTAATCGGCTGAGTGGTTCTTTTCTGCATGTTTTCTGGGTTATTCGCGTGTGATGCATCAGCACCACCCGAGGTGTGAAATCAACCATCCATTGTGGGTCTCTCTCATAATTAATAATCAAATATAGTATCGTTGTCGTTTTAGTATTTTCACTCGGAAGGCAAACTTCGGAAGAAAAACTGCAAAATATCTCGTCTGAATTTCTAAGAGTTCTGCTTAATATGCTAGATCAGTAGTTTATTAATTTGTCTCAGAAATCTGAAACACAAATTTGATCAAGGTGGGACTTGAACTCAGACTTCATGGAACCAGAACAGATGCTTTAGTACACTGTCTCAAACCCTGCCAACTCTTTGAATTGAACGAAAACTATTATTATTGTCTTGCAGAGCAGATACTTGCAGAATAAATTTGGCACTTCTGTTCTGTAGAAATATTCTTCGACTTTTCATGGGATAGTAAATGTAGCATCAATAAAGTACTGCGATGGGCTTTAATACACGCTTAACTCTCACCCTCTCCCATGATATGATGAGTGGTCTTGTTCAATGTTAGAAATATATTTAGTTGCTATCCGTATACACGCTGTAATATGCCATGAATGTATATTTATCTATAACATCATTAACACTCGCCTATCTACAAATGTCGCACATCGAAACTGATAATCCTCGAATTATCTCAACCTCCACACACAGCTCACTCTTCTCTGCCATCATATTGAAAGATATTAATACTCGCCTACATCATTATGTTGCAAAATGTATCATGTTCAATGTCTCCACCACTTAGTCACTGAAATAAGCAACGCCATTGTCACCAGTAGCAACTGTGATGTTAACGTTTTTGTTACTGCAGGAATATGTGATGAAAAGTATTTATAGAATTAAACGTGTCCGCGAATAATTAAATCTTCCATATCCTGTTGAAAGAGGAAGCAGTATAACATGCCTCATAATAAATACCTCAGATAATTATTAAGTAGCAGTTTAGCCGATGATTTACAGAAATATTCTTCACAATCAATTCATCTTCGACGTAAATTTTCAGAAAAAAGAAATTAACTTTAAAAGTACTGACCGAGGCGGTAATAATATTTTCGGTGATAAACTACTCTGTTAAACATCATTATTTAGAGGTAGAACTATACGACAATTCTATCATAACCTGCAGCAAACGAACAAGAGAATTGTATAACCGAATCTGCGAGAACATTTTTATTTCAGAGAGTAAACAGTATACATCTTATACATCATAGTTGGCTATGAGAGATGAATGAACGGCATGCAGGCGCATCTTCCCAAGTCATTCAGCTCTATATGACTTGGTGTTTAACTAAGAAAAGAGAAAATACTGTTTCAGTGAAATTTGATTTTTGGTGTTTAATAAAAAGAAAATAATTAAGAACGAAACATTCCTAAAAATATCTATTTAGTTTCATTTTCAAATTTATAAAATGAATGAATTATCAGTTTCTATGACTATACAATTTCTATTCTCGTTGGAATCGTGACTCATTTTCTATTTAAAAAAATGACTTATTGTTGTTGCTATTATTTTTCGCAACATTTTAAGAAAAACAATATGATATTTATTGATAGGAGAATGTAATTCTAAAAGTAGAGTCAAATTATAAAATTTAGTTTTACTTGACTTTAGGCAAAACAAATTCTATTATACACGCATCACACTCACAAATGTGTGTTTGTATGCATATCAATTTATGTACATACAATTGATGTTAGGACAGCTTTTATGCTTAAGGGCACAAAAACAAATATTAAACACAACAAACACTCATATATACACGTATATAAATAAGTATATATATATACATATATACATACAAGGTGCAATTTTATATTTTTAATTTCGGTTGTGTCCATTATTTGTTTTTGATTTTGTCGACTACATAGTATAGTAGGGTCAGCTGGGCACTATCTGTTAGAAAAACAGCACCATGATACAATTCACTCTGCCAGAAACTAACTTGGAAAATACATGCTGTACCGTTTAGCATTCGCGCCGGAAGCTCCAATACGAACATTTCAGAGTGTTTGGGCGTTAATCTCAGGAGTGTGTAGAAGATTCCGAAAAGTTGGGTGAGTCTGATGGTGATTACGAAGGTACGGCAGCTCAGTACACTCACTCAGTATTCTGATAAGAAAAGAATTTTTGAATTTGTTGGTGAGATCCTGGCCATGATTGACAACAATCCCTCCAATTCAATCAGGTGGGACACAGGAATGTGCGAGTTTCTTATCAGGCAGGTAGTGCATAGACATTCGGTATTCCTCATACAAGATGAGAAACGGTAAATTTTCATCAAAGCCATCAAGAACAAGAAGAAAGACAGCGCTGCGAAGCTTCTGAACAAACTCAAACATCCCCTCCAAACGAGAATTATTTTTGCCAGTATCAGATGGTGAACACACAGAACAACCTTTGGCTTCATGTGTCCCTAAAACATGCACCGAGAGTGATATAAATCAAACATACAGTCGACGCCATAATGTTTGAAGTGATCGCTAGTGATGGCGACTTTATGCCTCCATTTGTCTTCCTACGCTGTCACACATTCAACACGAGGCCTACATCAAGTGCCTGTAGGGGATAGTGTTTCCCTGGCTCAAGAGGGTGGCTGATGGAAGATCTATGTCTAAGAACAGGATCATGTCACACAAGAAGGAGAACCCAGTCATGGCAGTCAAACAATTTCTGCGACCATATCATCCCTAACATCTGGCCGCCTGACTCTCCAGACTCGTTGTTACAACTTAGCTGAGTGAATTGGTGCATTATCATCCTGAAATATTGCATTTCCCCCCAGAAACAGTTCTGCAACCACATGATGAATTTGATCAGAAATAAAGTTCAAATAGTCTTGACTATTAATTCTTCCTTGAAGGGAAGATATATTCCAAGATATAGCCCTCCACAGATCATCACAGATCCTCCTCCATGTTTAATAGTTGGAAGAAATGCTTCTTTTGGCCATCTTCAAACGTATACTCTGCCGTTAGTTGGAAATAAGGTAATGGATGACTCGTCCGTAGGATTTTACTCCACTCTAGACGCTTTGTTTTTGAAAGTAGTGGCTTTCTGATTGCAGCCTTCCAGTGTAATCCGGTTTTGTGCAGCTCTCGGCGTACAGTTTTTGTGGTGGTCACTAAGCTCATTGGGGTCATTAAGCTCTGCAGGAATTTTGGGAGCTGTACTTTTGTGATCCTTTCTAACAATTCGCGACGATCCCTATCTGAAAGTTTTGGTTTTCTTCCGGAGTTTTGATTCGACGAGAATGTTTTTCCTCTTTCTTAAAAGCTGGCATTACTTTTGTGACAGTACTTCTTGATACAACAAACATTTCGGCTATTTTTGTTACACTAGTGCCTGCCATGTGATCACCAACAATTTGACCTCTTTGAAAGTACGATAGATCTATCATTTTAACGAACTTTAATTACCTTTCTCTGATGATAGCTGAAAGGAAATAGCAATTTTAGCAAAACATATTAAGCAACACTAAAAATAAATCAAAAATCATAAAAATTAACAAGCTTTTGACGGTTTTATAGATATTTCAAAATTATGATGCTATGATGCAAGGTCTTTCCATTATTTTGTCCAACCCCGGTGTATATACACACACACAAATACATACATACATACATACATACATATATAATATATATATATATATATATATATATATATATATATATGTATATATGTATATATATATATATATACACATATATATGTATATATATATGCACATACATGCATATATATATTATGTATATACACATGCATATACACACACATATACATATATCTGTATATATATATATATATATATATATATCTATATATATATATATATACATTCACACACAAACACACACATACACAGACACGTACACACACACGCACACACACACACACAAACACACACACACATATATATATATATATGTATATACGACCTTGGCCAAAAGTATACGGCCACTCCGATGTTTTGGGGTTCTGCTATCTCAATGTTACTGAAACTTGTGCACATGTTAGATTATGGTATATTTCACAATATACACCAGTTACCGTTTTTATACTGTACTGTACATATGCAACCAATTATGAGTAAGACCAACGTCAAAAATTAACTTGTGTTTCCTTGGTTATTATAGATTTTTATGCTAAAATACGTTGTATATACACTTAATAAACAGTAAAATGTTCAAAACAAGGTGGTAAGTGAGTGTCAGAGAGGTCAAATCGTAGCTCATCATGAAAATGGAATGTCTCAAAGGCAAATAGCTTAGAAGATGAAATGTTATCGATGTGCGGTGCAAACGACTCTCAAGCACTTCATAGAGAAAATGATGTGAAGACAATTCAAAGAACAGGTAGATAAAAAGTTACATCACCTCGTGATGACAGGTCCATCATCTTTCAGTCACTCAGAAACAGGAGAAAAACTTCGTCAAAGCTCATTGTGGACTTTAACGAGGCAAGTACTTCGCAAATATCAATCTGAACTGCTAAAAGGCTTGTAGAGTACGGTCTGAAAAGCTGTAAAGCCAGGAAGAGGCCATGGGTTTCTGAAGCGAATATGGAAAAACGTCTCCAGTCGGCCATAAACCACTCAAATTGGACGAGTGATCAATGGTCGAAAGTCATAAGGTCTGATGAAGGTAAGTATGAGGTAAGATAGTACGTGTTTTCAATCAATATATAAACTTAATGTAACTGGTTTGTTGCCGAAAATGTATAAAAATGTATCCAACATAAAGTTAATATTATTTTTCATATTTTTACTCAGGTTCTCGGTACTTCTGGAGCAACTTTCGTTCGTCGCAGAGTTGGGGAAGCATTTAAGCCTGAATGTCTGGTACCAACTGTAAAACATAGGGGTGGTTCTATCATGGTGCAGGCCTTCATGTTTACCACAGGACCTGGAGAATTGCGTTTATGTCAGAGAAAGATGAATTCAGCTACCTATGTTTTTATGTTATCGGATATTTTAGAGACATCAATTGCTAAATTGCATCCAGGAATGTCGAAAAACAGTGTTATATTTCAAAAGGACAACGCTCCATGTCATACAGCAAAGAATACTGGTCAATGGTTTGAGACATAGGGTATTGTTCCCATGGACTGGCCAGCTCAAAATCCCGATCTAAATCCGATCGAACATATGGGGAACTCTTGGTGAAGTTATCAGGAACACAATAATTAAAAATAAAGAGAGTTTGTACCGAAAGTTGAGAGAAGAATGGAGTGAAAGTACACCTAGTACCTGCATGAAACTAGTTAATTCAATGCCTAACCGTATAAAAGCAGTAATTTATGGTAAAGGAGGCTCAACCAGATATTAAAACTAATGTATATTGTGAAACGTACCATAATCTACCATGTGTACGAGTTTCATTAACACTGAGACTGCAGAACCCCTAAACATTGGGATGGTTCAGTACTTTTGACCAAGGCTGTATATATATATATATATATATATATATATATATATATATATATATATATAATATATACATATATATACATACATATATATGTGTGTGTATGTGTGCTAGTATACATGTTTGTATACACACACGTATATGAGTGTGAATGTATGTGTGTGTGTAAATATTGTAAAAACAGTAAAACGATATCCAATCTGATACAGATGATATTCCAATTATGTTTTCATAGGTGAAGATCAAATTTCGTGCCGCAGTGCCGAATAACATAGAAATACGCATAACTATTAAGTTCATGTTCTATAGGCAATTAACATCACAGGGGAACAACATTTGTACAGCATGGAAAATATTTGGTGCTTCAAATCGAGATACGGTATTAATTTTGAAATAAACATTGGAAAGAGTAAAAAAGAGAAATAAGCAGTATATAAAACTGAGGAAAGCAAAGGTGCTGCCCCCCACCGCCCAAAAATCTGACGTCCAATTAATTAAACCTGTAAAAGAATACGCGACTAAATGGCCAACTGAAAAATATCTGAAAGCAGTGTCAAAAATGTATGACTGACTAAACTTAGTGAAAATTCATTTTTACTGAAAATTGTGCACTAATATTGGTAAATGAGGGCAAAACATTTGAAATTTAAAAGCAAGACGGATAGGTAGAGGCGAATCTTTTAAGAATAATTAGCCGAGTGCGCTACAGTTTCTCATCGTTGTCGTTCTGATATCGAAATCAAACTATTTTGCTGAATTGATTTTCTATAAATGGTATAACAAGATGGAGGAATGCAAGGGCAAAGTTTTAGAGAGAAAAATGCAAGTGCATTCGTAATTATGTCATATTATTTTGTTAAATTTATTAAGAATAATAAAAAAAATTACTAAATTCTTGGCCCCGTATTCGTTATTTACACGTTTCTAGATAACGTATTTATTTTGTCATTACAGTGGTGTCTTTTTGATAAGATATTTCTTTTTTTCACAGATTGGTAAAAACTTAATGGTTTCTTTAATCTACTTATTTTGTCGAATAATATGAAGATTTGTTGCGGCTAAAATGGCAACGTGTTACTGAGAATTATGACAAAATGATATGAAATTAGATTGCATTTTTGATATCTCGAGAACATTATTCATTACATCCAGAAGCTGTAAAAGCTATCCTAACGATTTTTCTTCTTCGTTTTATCAGAGGTCAAAATCGATAGCGTTATTATTGTCCAACATTTCACGCATCTCGTAGGAATCCATATAGATCAGCGCTGAGTTCATGATGGACAAATTTTGTATGCCAGTTTTCATTCTCTATGTTGCGGCATCCATTAAATTTCTTTTAAACAGCAGTATATTTGAAAGGAGCATGAACATCGTACAACTTACAATCATTAATACATTGTTAGCAGAATCATAATTACTTTGTAATGAGAATGTCATGTCAGAGTTATTACTTTAGAAGGGAAAAAAATCAATAACATCACCGAATCGAAGTTTAACAATGAAAAATCAAGAATACAGTGCTACTTTTCAGAATCCAAGTACGTAAATTATTTTATCACTCTGTCCAAAGGAAAGACTGAGTTCATACGCAATCACAAGAACAATTCAACCGTTTCTTTGCACGAAAATTTCATTCAAGGCTATGTTTTGGATAATTTTAAATAAAAAAGTTCGTAACACAGAAACCAAAGTAGTTCTCAAGTAAGTTGGTATAAAGATGTAACCCTATTAATAAAAAACATATTGAGACAAAACAAATATCCTGTTTAGCACAATATAATATCTCTTACATCGATTCCCGATAAGACACTGTGTGTTCATCTGGTAATTAGTAAGAACTTATACGAGGAAAAGAAATATTATTGGAAAATATTTGGGTGGCAAGAGAACTTACCGGTAAATAAGGCTAAAAGTGTAAAGAGTTTGTGATTTTTCAACTGTAATAAAATTGTATTTTAATTTGGATTTGGCAACTGAGTACCATCTTCTTACTTTATATATACATATAATACATACATACATACATACATACATACATACACACACACACACACACACACACACACACACACACACATATATATATATATATATATATATATAATAAGTTAGAGAAAAAGCACTATTATGTAATTCAAATAATGATAGACATAAACCGTATCATATAGAGAAAATAAAACATATTATAAAACATATATCTAGATCACAAAATGTAAAAAATAATGAATAAAATTTATATAATAATTAAAAAGACTACGTACGATTCGTAACTATAACTTCAATTCGAATTACAATTGAATTTAAATTTAATCCCAAAACAATTCAATTTAAAAGTATAGTCACTCCTCAGGTCAACAATAATAACAACAATAGTTAAATACATATATATTTTAAAGAAATAATCAAATAGAGTTAAACAATAGAGTTAAACAAAAATAAAATCATGATTCTTCTTATAGAAGAAACTCCGTTAACTAAATTTGAAACTTGAAACTTGAAACGTGGGACCAGGTGTCTATAATACATTTATCATGTTAAAAACCTAAGGTAAAAAATAGAGTAAATAGAGAGAAACATGTATTTTAGCTGTGAAGATATATTTTAGCTTTGGGAAAAATTTTAACAAGCTATAGTATATCTTCACTGGAAAAATATAAGAGTCCAATTAATAAAAATAAAAATACTTGAAATAAATCATATACGTAAGTTTAGCTAAATTACCATGATTTAATCTATATTTATTAATTAAATAAATTATATATTAATTTATTAATTAAATAAACATCTAATTTGATCCGATACTATGTACTAAACTCTATACAAAACATGTATAGGCATATAATATATCTTATATCAACAACGTTGCAGCCACAAACCTGCAATAGTATTTTGCATATATTTCAACAATATATTCAGAAATAATTTAAACTTATATAAGTAAATTTATGTTTAGAACTAATATTGCACTCATTGATAAAATAAAACAAGAAAAAAAAAGAATAATTAAATAAATGTACATATCTAATTTTTTATTAAAAAATAAACAATTTAAAAAAAATTAAAGATTAATATTTCTTAAATCAATAAGCATATAAATTGTATACTTATCTTTTCGAAGATATTTAAAAACTAAAAACGTATTACTTAGCGTTTTTAAATTTACTCGTGAAAAATTAATAGTATTATTATTAAATTCAATAGTACAAAAAAAGAAAGCATTTCACTAGCTATACTATAATATTTTACGTTACAAACTATTTTACAAATCAAACCCACTTAATACTTTTAGATTTTAGTTCACATATAATAATTATAATAATAATAAGAATTAAATAAATGTACGTATCTAAATTATAATGAACAAATAAAGTAATTAGAAATCCATATTTTTTCATTCAATAAACATATAGATAAATAAATTACACCATTATTTCTTAAATAAATATTATACTTATCTTTCCGAAGATATTTATGAAAAAAAAAATTCCAAATTAAAAACGTATTACTTAGCGTTTATAAATTTATTTGTGAAAAAAAGTACTTATTATTATATTATTATTATTATTATTATTATTATTATTATTATTATTATTATTATTATTATTATTATTATTATTATTATTATTATGATTATTAAATTCAATAGTACAAAATATAAAAACTTTACACTACCAATACTAAAATATTTTACGTTACAATCTAATTCACAAAGCAATCAAACTTTATACTTGTAGATTTTATTTCACATATAATAAATAAATAAATGTACGTATTTAAATTATAAATAACAAATAAAAAAATTAGAAATTCACATTTTTCAATCAATGATCATATAAATTACCCTCTTATTTCTTAAATAAGTTGTATACTTATCTTTTCGAAGATATATTATGAACTAAAATTTCAAAACTCTCATTTTTAAAA
The DNA here is from genome assembly GCF_006345805.1 of Octopus sinensis. NCBI lineage: Eukaryota > Metazoa > Mollusca > Cephalopoda > Octopoda > Octopodidae > Octopus > Octopus sinensis. Next base: position 12,038,875 of record NC_042998.1, read on the forward strand.
CTATTTTTTAAAACATATTTCTTCAAAACTATTTTTTTACCTTATGTTTTTAACATGATAAATGTATTATAGACACCTGGTCCTACGTTTTAAGTTTCAAAAATAGTTAACGGAGTTTCTTCTATAAGAAGAATCATTTCTTTATTTCCGATGTTTGTGGATAGATTTCGGAGCACTGTCTTATCGCTCTATTATTATTATTATTATTATTATTATTATTATTATTATTATTATATTATTATTATTATTAATATACATACATACATACATACATATATATATATATATATATATATATATATATAATATATATATATATATATATATATATATATATATATAGTATTCTTTTCTAGTGTAGGCACAAGCCCCAAAATTTAGGGGGAGGGGTCCAGTTGATTAGATCGACCCCAGTACACAATTGGTACTTAATTTATCGACCCCGAAAGGATGAAAGGCAAAGTCGACCTCAGTGGAATTTGAACTCAGAACATAAAGCCGAAATACCTATTTCTTTACTACCCACATGGGGCTAAACACAGAAGGGACAAAGAAGGGTAGTCAAACGGATTAAGTCGATTACATTGACCCCAGAGTGTAACTCGTACTTAATTTATCGACCCCGAAATGATGAAAGGCAAAGTCGACCTCGGCGGAATTTGAACTCAGAACGTAACAGCAGACGAAATACGTATTTCTTTATTACTCACAAGGGGCTAAACACAGAGCGGACAAACAAGGACAGACATAGGTATTAAGTCGATTACAGCGACCCCAGTGCGTACCTGGTACTTAATTTATCGACCCCGAAAGGATGAAAGGCGGAATTTGAACTGACAACGTAACGCAGACGAAATACCGCTAAGCATTTTGCCCGGTGTGCTAACGTTTCTGCCAGTTCATCGCCTTTTAAATATATAGTGTTGTATCGAGAATTTTCTATTTCTAATTCTGCTTTGTATGTATATATATATGTGTGTGTGTGTGAAGGTGTGTGTGTATGTGTGTGTGTGTGTGCGTGTGTGTGTATGTTTGTGTGTCTGTGCTTACGTCCCCGTAATTTAGCGCTTTGGCAAAAGAGACCGATAGGACAAGTACTTTGCTTACAAAGAATAAACACTGGGGTCGATTTCTTCGACGAAAGGCGGTGCCATAGCATGGCCGCAGTGAAATGACTGAAACAGATAAAAGAATAAAAGAGCATATATACTGTCATAGTTTAATTCAACTTCAAAAACAGATTTTACAGATAATTTCTTATGGATCATATCGATATTTTTGATATTAGTGATAGTAAAACATCTTCCGCCCAAAATGATATTTTGGAGGAAGATGCCTCTCTTGTATCGTCATAACATTTGTTTTTCACTGCTAACATATTCTAATAGTTTATGTCGAAATGATTCCTGTTTGTTCATGTGAAATATGTAAACGTTCAACTCTAGAAAAATTGAAAAATAAGCTGGACTTGTTAATAAACATTGTCTTTGAGAGTAGCCGCCGTATGACATTTGTTATAAAATATTTACATTAGGATACCTTATACCATCAATAATCCTTCCTTGCCTCTCCCGTTTCTGTAACATTAATTAGAGTACGCCAAATGAAGTCTCCGATGACGTAACACTACATTAGACGATTTATATTAATGTCATGGATTTAATTAGCTTAGACGCTTTAACTTTCAACAAATCTCGGAATCTATTTCTCATCAATAAAAATTGACTAATATTTTGAAATCTATAAATACAAGCGACTGGCTCAAATTTATTGGTATTACGTATTACTTCAAGAAATGTGGGAGATTTAGGGCTGGGTAAATATGTTTAGATTTCTTTAAAAGCTAATCACAGTATCTGTAAAAGCACTAATAGATCCTCTAGGAATTTTATTTATCGACCTATCTGAGATGAATACGTTAATTTATGCTATTCAGTCAATCCGATTTACTGAAGCACTTAGAGTTTCTACATAAACAATACAGGAGTATACTCGACATTTTATGCGATTAACTGTGGTTCAGATTGAATAGGGTCTGGCTGAACACTTTTTCGTCCTTGGAGAAATTGTATAAAATACAATTTGCTTCTATTGTGTACACACACTGCAATGATTTAAACTCTATAAATTCATGGATCCTAGTAGCATTGCAAATAAATTCTTTTAATGCACACGTAATATATTATTCAACATGTCTACAAGACACAAAACGCCCTTCTACGAATTTATTCTCTTGGAATCATTAAATATTCTGCAAGTCTATACACTCTAAAATCAGTTGATTATGTCACAAACAAGAAATTCTTTTCCAGTGCTGCAAACATATTATCGAGATGTATGTAAGTAATCTAGAATTAAAGATTCTATCGGTACACTACTGACAAGACATCACATACAAGGAAGTACCCCAAACTTTTAGGGAGACAGGCTGATAATACGAACATAATATAACTGAGATAATGTATTCCAGTTAACAGAAATCCTGAAAAACAAAATGGGATGCTCATGGTTTAAATATGTTTGCATATATTTTTGTTTCATCGGACCCAACTTAGTTCCTAATGAACAGTTTGAAAATCTAGATTCAAGCATCAATCTTATTTACAATTGCTTTTTTCTAAATTATCAGTAAATAATTTTGTTAAAAAAATGCGTTATGACGAAAAATTGTTCATTAATTGCTCAAAAATGCTTTTATCTTGCTTGAAAGAACATCTATGAACATTTTTTAGCAGTGGAAGAGATAATTTCTACGGATGTTTGACACCCAGACTTCTGTTTCCGTCGATAAGCGATTAGCTTTTCTGCAATATGCTTAATAGAGCGTGATTGGCTTGCTATCGCAAAAGAATATTCATTGTGTAAATGACGTTTAACAGTCTGAAGTATGTTATTTTCCCTGCGTATGAATACTTCACAATGATGCTGGCAAATACGTGTTTGGTTTGGCGAATATTTCATAGTTGGTTCATAATGCCTGTAGGAGTTCGATCTAACGAAGCAATTTGAGTGCGACGTCACCTCATGTTGTACAAAAGAGTCTTTACAGTGATTGCCTCCATTAATTTCCGGGATATTGGCATAGACTTTGTTATCAATAAATAGCACAGCATCCTGTTCTTTAGTATGTGTTACTATGGCAGTAAAGTTATTCATTTGGTGAAAGATTACTTCAATAAATATCTGAAAATAAAGAATAAGAAACGTTAATGTCATTAACGAGAATTCCGTAAATAAGGCTGCAAACACACACACACGCACACACACACACACATAAACACACACGCACATACACACACATACAAACACACACGCACGTACACACACACAAACACACACGCACACACACACAAACACACATCACAAACACACACACACACAAACACACACACACACAAACACACAAACACACACATACACACACACATACACACACAAACACACAAACACACACATACACACACACACAATAACACACAAACACACAAACACACACACACATACACACATACACACACACACAAACACACACACATCTCGTTCATAAAAGCAAACATTCCCACACACTGTTCAAACGTTTAACAAATACAAATAAATAAAAAGTGTGCGAAAAGCAATTAAGAATTGCAATTGAAAAGATTTGCTACGATTAGCAGCACACACAATCCCAAACCAAATCATTATTGCAGCTTGTTAGATTCCTTTTATGTGATAGTTCATCGTTTTCGAAAGAATCTAAACTTGTTTACGTGAATGGTTGACTTTTTCCGATGCATTAAAGTTTATACTAATTTACATTATTAGAACATACTTCACGGTTTATTTATTGATCCAGTGTAGCAAAGCAGCTCTCGCTTTGCGCTCATTAATTGATGCCTGTAACCAGTTTGCAATAATAAAAGTATGTCATTAATATGCCTAGCAAGCCGAAAATGATACAATTTGCATAAACGTGTCTCCAGGAGCTCAGTGTTCAGTACATATGTTTAATAATCATGTGGTCTATTTATGGTTGGTGAAAGTACATACTTTATATATTTCTAACATTAATGAATAATTTTTGTAGCTGTAAACAATGACAGTTTTATGAATTTTGTCGAATGTTTCCCCTGCTGGATACAGCAAATACGCAGTATGTTGTTCACGATACAAAAGGTTACAAAAGTATTTCTTTTATTCATGAATGGTTCAGCTTTCATGTTTCACCGCCTATGGTTAACATTTTTTATATGTGTTGATATTTTACATATTTTTCATATATAGCAAAAGTTGTTTCGTGACATTATGAAGGTGAATGGAACATGTGAACTTAGTACAGGTAATCTGACGTTATTTTTGAATTATGCAGGCAAAAACACATGAGATACAGGTATTCGTTTTCTTTGGACAAATTCTTTGTTGAGCGGTGTTACTCTTCGTAGTTTACAAATTTAAGCATGAAAACATTACTCAACTTAGAAGTTTTGAAGTTTTCGCACGCACACACACACACACACACATACACACACGAATACACATACACATACACACACGCATACACATACACATGCACTTACATATTAATGATGTACATGACAGGTATACATAATACTGAAATACGCATAAAGTAAACACATGCAAACCAATATACTAATAAATTAATAAAAACATACAATCAATGAAGAGACAAAAGAAACAGTGAGATGATACATGTTGATTTATATTAGGTATTTCTGTTTATTTAGAAACCTACAATGAAATTAAGTATTTCACAGACGCTCAACTATAAATTTTACAGGGTACAACGTTGAAGTTGACACGGCTCCGCTAAACGCAGAAAATTTGTCTCTCTACTGGCTAAAAGTACACAATTTTTCGATTTTTAAACCTCTGTAACTTTTTCCTCCAATTTCCTTCTCAATAACATCATATCTTCATAACAATTAGCTGCTTTTCAGGTTTTTTACTCTCTTTTAAAAAATGCATATTTTGCGAATGAAAAAGACTAGACACTAAAAAAGAACTTTGTTTATCTTATTTTTGAAAAATAAAAGTATAAAAACACTGCAATATTTATGGGATGACATAATACTTAAAATTAAGATTATTCACAACACTTATTAGGGATTAATTACTTACAAGTTCAACCATATCTTTTCTCCATGAATTAATTGTCCTACTGTACCAATTCTTTTAGTATCAGATTTCTCTCATTCATATATTTCAAGAAAGAATAACTCTACGAATGTTTTCTAAAATAATGAAGATATAATTGCTTAAAGACAAATTTAGAGACAATTTTCATATTCAAGTTCGATCACTTCTCGCTGCAAGTTTTATATCCATTGTAGTAAATTTGCCAAGGGTTATAGCAGCAGATTTTTCTCATTGGGATATTTTTTGTATTGAAGTGTGATTAAAAATAATAATAAAGAAATAAGTAAACTGTTACTTAGAATTTGCACTATGCATTACACAAATTTTTAAACACAATTATTATAGTACCGTAACTATATTTTTACCAAACTTATTTTGTTTTGCAACGTAGCAACATATAGCGGATTAATCAAATTTTTATTGCATTTTATTTAGTCGAAAACTGCTTTAGCAAAATGGTAGAGAAAGGGTAACAAAAAGAGAAAATGTTAACCTGAAGAACAACGCTCACCGCGACCATAGGCGAATGGTTTGTGAAATTATGAAAAAAAAAAAAGTATTCTATCTAAAGCGAGGTTTGTATTTAAAATCCTTTATCCATATCAACCCATTTTTATGCTGACAAATAACGAAGAGTACAATGCTATCAAAAGCAGTTTGCATAAATCTGCCATATTACTGTTAAAGTGTTAATAAAAATATTTGCCTAAATCAAGTAAACATCAAAAGAAGAAGAAAAAATAACTTTTCTAAGAGAAGGACGAAGATCCTTCCTCTGAATACCTATTGACCCGTGAACAACACATGGAACACACTGTCAACAAGTGTTTGAGCAAGCTGGACGTGCAGTAGCCGTTTGTCAAACGTTATGTCAATCAATGAATAATTAATAATTTCCTCTTCCTTCTGTACACACACACACACACACACACATACACTCACACACGCATAGACACAAACATTGACGCACAGACACGCACATACACAATAACGTGTAGAAAATACTTAGGAATGCTCAAAATATTCAAACCTAGACTCCGATATATTAAATATATTAAATACATCAAATACAAAATATGTATTTATGAATACATACAAAACGGGAGAAAGCAAAAGGTGGACACTTTCAGTTGAGGGACTTATATAGATATTGATATTAATAGGTCCAACTTAACACAGAGTACAAACGACGGAGGAAGTTAAAGGGGCAGAAGAAAGGTGCTATTAGTCCAACAGCTGTTTCTGGGGTCTCGCCGATCCGTAATAATGTTGATAAATTTAGTTCATCACAACATGCAGCTGTATGGATGCATTTAAATAAAAGATGTGCGTCCGTCATCTTACATTTCAGATCGTGAGGGCGCGTGGCTTAGTGGTTAGGGCATTCGGCTCATGATCGTAAGGTTGTGAGTTCGATTCCCGGCGACGCGATGTGTCCTTGAGCAAGACACTTTATTTCACGTTGCTCCAGTCCACTCAGCTGGCAAAAATGAGTTGTACTTGTATTTCAAAGGGTCAGCCTTGTCACTCTCTGTGTCACGCTGATTATCCCCGAGAACTACGTTAAGGGTACACATGTCTGTGGAATGCTCAGCCATTTGCACGTTAATTTCACGAGCAAGCTGTTCCGTTGATCGTATCAGCTGGGACCCTCGTCGTCGTAACCGGCGGAGTCTTTTTTTTTTTTACATTTCAGATCTCGATACAGAGAAATTCAAAGATGTATTTGATATATTTGACGTGCCTAATTTGTTTATCCGCATAATTGCTTACACACACACACACACACACACACACACACACACACACACACACCACACACACACACACACATACACACACACACACGCACACACACACACACACACACTCACACACGCACGCACACTCACATATCTATCTGTGTGTATAGACACAGACACGCACACATATACCTCTGTGTATGTATACGCACAGACACACATACACACACAGATACACACACGCACACACTTACACACACATGCACACACACATATCTATCTGTGTGTATAGACACAGACACACACACATATACCTCTGTGTGTGTATACGCACAGACACACATACACACACAGGTACGCACACACACACACACAAATACACAAACACGCGCGCGCGCGCGCACACACAGACAGATAAAGATAGAGTCTGTGAGAAATAAAGCTAATTGCTTTGGCGTAAAGAAGTTACCGCTGTTGTTTGTATCTCATTACCATCAGCAGCCATTATTAATTTCTGTTATAAATACACAAACATCCTATAATCAGACAAATATTACAGTGAAAAATTCCTTTTTCGCATGCCACTGATGAACGTGCCATGAGAAATTTAGCTCATGGAATATTCTAATGTTCTAATGAACTAAAACTCTTTATCACACTGTAAACAAGATATTTCTCAATCAACGGAAGTCCTAGACACAGGTAATTTGCCCGAGGCTCACAATGCGCTCCTAATTCAGTTGCATACTGAGCTGGTTAGTTTATATTAGTCATCAGTGACATATACATCTTTCATATAATTCACTTTATTACAAGTCTTGTGACAACTGTGCTTATTGTGTGATTATCATTAAAGTCGAAAACAAATTTATAGGTAGAAAGCTTTGTACAAATTATTTGCTGATAAAAGTAGAAGGCAATAATTATGGCCATTATAGTCTGCAGTCATAATACAATGTGTAATGAAGTGAAGTTCATTGTTGTAGACACAAAAATTTTCTAAACCTCTTAGAGTTACAAACCACTGTCAAACCAATTATGTTTAAGAGCACCCGGACATGAGATATATTCCTTAGAAAAAGACTATGATATGAAATTTAATAAGTGTTTTTAAGCAAAGAATTGTAATTAATGGAAATTCTCTGTTTGTAAGCGTGAGGAAACATTGGTATATAAAAATAATTAAAGCCTGCACTTGAAAGTTAATATTTTTGTGAAAAAGAGAAACTGCTATGTTAAGAAAAATCATAATTACAACTAAGATTCATAGGCCTCAGCATCCGGATATTCCTTGTGGTATTATAGTTATTGCTTTTTTGCATTGCAATTATGGTCTTAAACATTAATTCAACGGTGAAATATGTGCTGCTAGGTGTAAATAGGTTGATTTGAAACAATTAATATGATTTTTACACACCACTGGCGATCTCATGTCGCATAGTATATTTTGGTGAATTATAATTGTTTCTACTCAGAAATGAAACGATTTTCCCAATATCATTAAAGTTGCTAAACCTTTTAGGCTAACTGGCAGATAAACGTGACGTACGAAGAAATTATTCTAATATGAGAATCGAAGGAATTTTCTGAAAGGCTGCGACAGCAAATGATTATTAACCTAAATTAAATAACGGATCAAATTGTTTTGCTGTAGGAACTAAGCAAAATTCTAGCATTCCAGCGAGTGAGCAATCGGAAGAATGATGTCCTTCTCCAAATCAGATTTTCTCCATATATTTGAACGAATTTTGAATGAATTTATACTTAGGCATTAAACATTAAAAGCATTAGAAGAGAGAAGAAATATACTCAAAATTTAGCTTATTCATTTGTAATTCATATTTCATCAGGTGGTGCTATTAAGTAAGACATGGCCTGGGCCTATACTCGCCGAAACCTATCTAAGTTAGCTAAAATGTTGAATTCTTACAAAAATTCCATTATCCACGTACGAGTACAATAAACAGATCCAATTACTTGATATTCCTTGAATAACCGCTAACCATGATTTAAGTATTAAGAGAAGGTGAGCAATATCGAAGTGAGGAAAATAAACATGTAACGTAAGCCTAGTCAAATTAATTGTATGATTGAACTTTTATTAATTATAACCGACAGGCCAACAAAAAATCTAACCCCAGACTGAAGGTTAAAGAAATATAAACTATGTATACCATGCTTTCATTTGACTGTAAATTACATACATGGAGCAAAAGTTATTTGACAAAGCTCTATTCACGTTCAATATTACACTTACGGTATGAAACTTTTGTACGCTCCTAAATTTATTATGAAAATATTTAATAGTATAACATATATGTAATATAATCAACATGTTGTGTTTGGTCTTTCAATGACGTATTTATCTCCCCAGTTATAATACTGACTCGCATCCATAGTTGTTTGACACAATTATGGTTTCGATAATGCCTTTTTTTTCAGGGTCGATAAAATAAGTACGAGTTGAATATCATGGTTGATGTGATCGAATTGCAATCTGCCTCCAAAATCTAGGTCTTTTGCCTATAGTAGGAAGAAAATTGGATTAGTGTCCTCGCCGTGATCGTTGTGGTCGTCGTTATTGTGATTGTTTTTGTTATATTTATCATTCGTGCTTTGAAAAATACATGAAGCATTCCCTTCTTAGAATAGGAGATAAATATTTCGTGCAAACCATACCAAGAGGTTTTCAATGTCAACTAGGTGTCTATGGTTACACACATGTTCAAAGGTAAGAAATTATTCACGTTTAACAAAAGATATTTGTAAATAATTCCTACAAATTCCTGATATTGGTATTTTCTAGAGCGTATAGTCATAATCCTTAACTACCATAACAATTTCGGTCAATTGCTGATCCAGTGCAATTTTTTAGTATTTCATCTAATTGTACAATATTAGATTCATTTGGTATTATATTTCTTTACTACCCACAAGGGGCTAAACACAGAGGGGACAAACAAGGACAGACAAAGCGATTAAGTCGATTCCATCGACCCCAGTGCGTAACTGGTACTTAATTTATCGACCCCGAAAGGATGAAAGGCAAAGTCGACCTCGGCGGAATTTGAACTCAGAACGTAACGGCAGACGAAATACGGCTACGCATTTCGCCCGGCATTCTAACGTTTCTGCCAGCTCGCCGCCTTCACATTCATTTGGTATTACTAAGTGGATAACTAAAAATCAATTCCCCTTTTCAAGGAGAAAGATGTCTATGTTGTATATGGTGGTCTGTCTATATGCCAACATATTTTCGCACCCTCATTTTCTTTCACAAGGGGAATGTTATACGAGCTGAAGCAGTTGACTTTCTGTGAATAGTTTTATGTAGAGTATATTACTACGTTATTGTGTCTCAATTCTAATATATTAGATCTAATATCGGATACTCTCATGCGATGTGATGATGCATTGACCCCCGCAATTATTCCAGACACACAAACAAGTTTATTTAAATTCTCTCTCAATATATTTAGTACTGTGACGGTGCATAGCCAATTACGATCGCTAGATCGTGGTTTCAATTCATGGATAGTGCCTTGTATTATTGTGCAAAGCGCTTCCTCTTATGTTGCTCTGCGATCATTTCGACACCTGACATGCGGTACTCCGTGGACCTGTTCATGTAGAATCGATTTAATTGAAGGAGAGAGCAAATACACATCACATATATCTCATCACTATAAATGAGTCCTTTGTACAGGATTGTTCAGCAAGAAATTCCAGAAGTGTCTTTCTCGTACAACAAGAGGCCACCATCATTATTAGTACTCATGGCTTGTGTATTTATCACGAATGACGAAGGCTCTTTTGCACCACTCATTCAGGATTTTGGCATACACATCTCAGATATTCTATTATGTAACAGGTGATTCCATAAGTTCTGTCCGATATTACCTATTTAATAATTGAATGAAATTTAATAGTATTTTAGAATGTCTAATGGAATTGAAATTTATTTTTTTGCATTTGTGTACATTTAAACTTATTAAATATTATTTTACAGAATAATAGAATTAAGATTTCTCTGATTAAAACCCTTTCTAACATGGAAGTATCCAAAAAGCATTTCAGGCACATAATGCTTTATGAGTACCAAAAAGAAAGCTCTGCCGCCGAAGTAACTCGAAACATGCGCTCAGTTTATGGGAAAGAATGCTTGAATGAAAGAACTTGCAGAAGATAGTTTACAAAATTCAGAAGTGGAGATTTCAGCCTTAAAGATGAAGATCGAACAGGACGTACAGTTGAGTTTGATGTTAAGCTCATTGAGGTATTACTTGAAGAAAATCCTGCATTATCAGTTGAAGAATTGGCAATAAAGCTTAGTTCAAATCATACAACTGTTCATAGTCATCTTCAACAACATGGAATGGTCCCTAAACTTGGAAAATGGATTCTTCATGAACTGTCCGAAAGCAACGGTAAATCCCGAGTTGACATCTGCTTTTCTCTCCATTCTCGCGAACTCATTTTACCCTTTTTGGATAGGCTTGTGACTGGGGACGAAAAATGGATCTTCTATCGAAATGTTAAACGTCGTAAACAGTGGCTTGGTAGAAGGAAAAAAGCTCAACCACAACAGAGAAGGGAACTTTATGGAAAAAGGGTTCTTCTCTCTATCTTGTGGGATTGCAAAGGAGTAATTTACTTTGAACTGTTACCACCTAATGCAACAATCAATGATCAAGTCTACTGTCAGCAATTAGAGCATTTGAACCAAGCTTTGAAAAAGAAATATCCGCTTTAGTGAATCGAAAAGGAGTGATTTTTCATTAGGAAAATGCGCGACCCCACAATGCAAAGATCACATCACAGAAGATCGAAGAGCTTGGTTGGGAAAAATTTCTCGTCCACCTTATTCTCCCGACTTTGCTACCATTTGTTTCGTAGTTTACAGAATCATTTGGGGGACATAACTTTCGCAAGTCAGGAGGAGGTTGAAACCTACAATTCAGAGTTCTTCGCTTTGAAACCAAAAGAGTTTTATATTGATGGAAACAAAAAGCTTGTAAATAAATGGAAGGAAGTCATAGATAGTCAGGAAAAGTACATTGATGATTAAATTTGAATTAAATATAACATTTGATCACTTTTCTCTATTCAAAATTCGGATAGAACTTATGGGATGACCTGATATTTACTGGGTTCCCATTTCGAATACAATAGCGATATGGAAGCATGATTTCGGATGTCTTTACACAACGTGATCTATGTCAGTGCTTCTCAAACTGTCTGATTTGGCGTACCGGCAGATTTTTGCCAATGTACCAGGGACAGGTAATAATTCATACTAATATTAATTTATACCGGAAACAATATCTATAATGAATATATAATAAAAGTTGACAATTCTTTTCATCTTATATTTATTTTATAAACGAATAATACATAAAAAATTTATAAGCATTGTAACATAAGCAATTCATAAGCATTTTATAATGTTTCGTTTCTGGAAACACCGCGTACAGGCAGCTGATGGCTCGCAGACCAGCACCGGTCCGCAGACCACCACTTTGAGTAGCACTGATCTATATGACATCCGCATGTCTACTTTCGTTGCTCCATTAGATTCAGATTAGAAATTTTGGAACACTGAACTGATTTCTTGCGAGGAATCTGTTACTGAGAATATAATCGATTTCGTAGCGTTGCATCATAATGCACTCATTCTGTTTTCTTTCTTCCTGTCTAGTCTTGTTAATTCATTAGTATCTAATTTAGAATGTTACATCTGTAAATTATCTCGACAGCTAGACATCTTTTCAGTCTGGCACTGAGGGTTGTTTTATGTGTTTATGCAATGCTTCTGTAGAATTGTTCCTAATGTTTACGCTTTTTGTAAACGTTGCTCTCTGCCTAGTTTATTAGTCAATATTTGAAAGCCGGTGCTTAGTCTAATACTCATATCCCTAGTTCATTATGTCATTCGTTTACCTAATATTTCTCCTTTTAATGTAGCTTTGGAATATTTTCTTCCCTAGTAAATCAATGCACTGTCTGAATCAATATTTGTTATCCGACGCGTAGAACTTGAGGCAACTCTGTATAAAAGATAGTTGAGTGACCATTCACAGTGCTTGTATCCGAGTCTAGTTTAACATGTCGATTAAAGGCGGTAACACTAAGCAGAAATGTAGGAAGATGGAATTTCTCTTTTCTAGAGAGAATTTAGTTAGTTTTAATAATACCTTTCGGAAAAACGTAGATAGATTTCGACTATTATTGACCCAAACCTTGTTTTACTTAATACCTTAGCAACTGTAGTTTTTGAAGTCATGTTTTAGAACATTATAGCTCATTCAAGTAGAGAGGGGAGCTGTTGCTTATTAAGCTGAATCGAGGTGGTTTGTCTGGCATTTTCCGGCAGTATTTTATGGAATATATTTCTTTTTTTGATTTCTTTCAGAAAAATGCTGAAGAAGGTAGGATCGATTGAGATGAACAAATTGTGTGTGATAAGAACTCAATTTTTGTGGGAGCCGTATAGCTCTATGGTCAAGCCTTGAGTAACTTGTGAAATTGAGACCGGCATCATTTGAACAGTATTGATGGAAAGTTTTCCACTTGGTACAAATAACGGAATTCTCAGTACAGTATTAAAGGGAGTTACGTTTAAGCTCTTTGAGGCGATCTCGATAGTCAAAGCTTATAGTGCCATCAGTCTCTATGTTGCGATTGTTCACTATGGGGCTTCAACTCATAATATTTTATTTTGTTTGGGTAACCATAGTGAAGAGCAATATTCAAGATGAGAAGCCTAAACACATAGAAGCCTTCTCGGATTTCTTTCGATTGATCTACACTTTTCCGAACGGCAAAAAGGTTGGGCGTGTACTACCAGTGTGAGAAAATTAAAGTCAAGTGGAGTTAAAAATGCTATTTATAAAACACACACACACACAAACGCACATGTGCGCGTACACATACATACACTCATAAGACACATATATATGATTATTTTAATAGAGGAAAAATTATTACCTGCTCTGTAAGGAATAGAACATGCCTATTTGATTTACACAATTGGATTGCCGAAACACTTCTTTTATAGCATTTTAAAACAGACGTATAGGTAATCATCCTTCAGTTATTCGAACACTTTGTTAGTCAGGTTCCTGCAAGAATTTCTGTTGAAGTCATCGCCTGGATTTTAATTTATTCCCTCAGCTATTATGTACTGACAGAGACACACACAGCCACACACAAACACACACAGACACACGACACACACACATACACACACACAGACAGACGACACACACAAACACACCGCACACTCACACGCACGCAGACGTGCACGCACGCAGACGTGGACGCACACACGCTCACAGACGTGCACACACACACGCACACAGACGTGCACACACACACGCACACAGACGTGCACACACAGAAACGTACACACACATAGATCTATCTATCTATCTATCTGTCTACACACACACACACACACACACACACATATATATATATATATATATATATATATGGGTGAGAGAGTTGGTAAGCGAAAGGACGTGGTTGGATGTATAAAAAAATAGAGTGAAAAAAACTACAGAAGACTTGTGTTATATGGTTAAAGAATATACTTAAATCGTCATGTGGGAAAAAATGTTATAAAATTTTGTGTATAGTAACATTGTTTTTGAAGAAATAAACGGTGTCGTATTTTCTCTTCAAATTCATCAAATTTCTTTACAAATATCGGGTCATCTCTTCGCTATGGTGTGAAGTAGGATAATTCCAGAAAGGGGGAGGTAATCAGGGATGTCTTCGGTATAAGGGAGATGATAAAAATATGTTGGGAATGATTAGGTTCTATTAATTGAACATGATTTGGTTTCGATAGAATAGAACGTTAGAAGAGGTTAAGTTTTGCTTTATATTTTTTCAATGAGGTAATTCTAGCATTTGGCTTATATTTTTCAATGAAGTAGGTTTCCTTTTATATATATATAATTTTTTGGAATGATCACAGTCTAATTATATTATTTACATTTGACGGGTATTTGTCCTCATCTTCTTTGTTGTTAACACAACATTTCGGCTGATATACCCTCCAGCCTTCATCAGGTGTCTTGAGGAAATTTCAAACCTGGGTTCTCATTCCTAAAGTATTTTTCGATGCTATTATTATTATTATTGTTGTTGTTGTCGTTGTTATTGTCGTTCTTTTTCTTCTTCTTCTTCTTCTTCTTCTTCTTCTTCTTCTTCTTCTTCTTCTTCTTCTTCTTCTTCTTCTTCTTCTTCTTATTATTATTATTATTATTATTATTATTATTATCATTATCATTATTATTATTATGTTAGACAATTAGACACCAATAGATATAAATGAAATACTGACCACAGGTAAATCCTCATGCAAGACAGCTAAATCCAAATATCCTTAGGCAGAAGTTTGAAAAATTCGGAGTGTTTAACCCCACCCCCCAGAGATTTAGGGAATATTTCAAATTAAAATCGATAAACAAGTGTAGAAAAGATAATGTGTATTGTCAAGTTAACTCTAATGTAAATCTTTCTGCATTTGGTTTCGATTCTTCAAGTAATATCGACTCTGATAAGACAGGTTATCACATAGCTTTAATAATAATTGTAACAATAAAAATTCCATCTTAACGCCTAATTTAGAGAGAAGAACTAATAGAAATTCTTTTAACTCTTTTTCAAGGCGGCGAGCTGGCAGAAACGTTAGCACACCGGGTGAAATGCTTAGCGGTATTTCATCTGTGTTCAAATTCCACCGAGGTCGACTTTACCTTTCATCATTTCGGGGTCGATAAATTAAGTACTGAGAAGCAATCAAAGAAAAAAGGCCGGGAATGCTCACCAGAGGAGTCCTTTTTCATCACGACAATGCTCCAGCCCACACCTCAGTGGTTGCCATGGCAACAATTCGTGATTGTAGATCCGAACTTGTTCCTCATCTGCCTTATTCGCCACACCAGCCCCCTCTGACTTTCATCTATTCCCAAAAATGAAAAAAGCCCTGGCTGGTCGCCATTTTGCCAGTGAAAATGATATCATAGACGCTGTAGGAAGTTTCTTGGAGTCTCAAATAAAAGAGTTCCTCTACGCCGGGATAATGGCGCTTCAGCACTGCTGGAGAAAGTGTTCAGCCATCGGGGGTGACTATGTTGAAAAATAAATCATCAGAAATCTTCTATTATGTTTTGTTTATTTGAGGCTCAAGACCTTTCATACGCCCCTCGTATATGATACTAGATCCATCGTGGTAGTGCACCAATAGGTTCCCGATGTCCCTGCTAACATTAGTTTGTTGTGAGATAAAACTGATACGAAATTTATCATATAATATACTTCAGTTATTTTCATTTGATTAAGAGTATAAGAAAAAAATTTGGCATTTGTCGGAGAAAATAGGTATAAATAAGTATAAAGATTATAAGTGTGTGAGAGGAAAGGAGAGAAATATTAAGAGTTAAAAGAAGAGGAAATGATATTTAAGAATTCTAATGGGTGAAAGCTGATCTAATAATAACGGAATGTATATTATGCAGAATGGATGGAAAGGGAGATAAATAGATTCAGAGAATATATATCTTATGTGAAACGACATTATAATATATATATTTCAGATTATTTTTAAAGTGTTTGGTTTTTCAACTAGTTATTTTTTGTTTCTATATTTATATAGAAGAAATGTATGAGGAATTTCCCTACATTGCGAATGATTTGAAACAATGTTTCCGATCAGAAATTTGATAATAATTGAAACAATAAAAGAAAGAAACACAATCATAACAATAGAAGGAAAGCAAATAATTTCGATAGTGAAAATGTTTTCTAGCTAAGTTAATAACATCGTAACTGTACTTCCTTTAGTCATCTAAGGATAGCAGAAAATCGTAAAGCGTATGCTTCAGTTTGACACAGCCATCTAAATGTACAGGATAAATCAAATCAATATGCAACATTGAACAAATGAAAAGACAATGCCCTGCAGACTCAACAGTGCAAATTAGAATTTTTCTAGCGGAATCCAGAATGAATGTTTTGCTGAAGCTTAGCATCACAGATAAAAAAGAAACAAGGTGTCACGTACATATGTTTCTCAAGGGTATAAAGAACGCAAATGAAACCAAATGACGTCAAACTAGGATCGAACTTTCAAATGTATGCATGTAGAGCACAGAAGAGATTATTTCATGCTTTTTTTAATGTCTTGCCACTGTCGAAGAACATTGCCTTGAAGACATGCATTCACTGAGAGACAAATAAAGATGATCAATTTTGTAACATATACACATATACAGCCACTCTCCCTTACTCTCTTTCGCTATCTTATTGTACATATGTGCATGTTGAGTGCGCGTGCGTGAGTGTACAAGCGTGTGCTTGTACGTGTGTGCGCGTGTGTATGTTGTGAGTGTATGTGTATACGTTTGCATGTGTGCGTATGTGTATTTTTGCTCACATGCAAGAATGAATATTGCTACTAACTCTCAGAAGCTGGTAATAATATTCTAACCAGTTTGCAATAAAGCTTCTAATTCCTCTACTTCCCTTTACGTAAATCACCTCTTCGTAGTGTTCACTTGGGTTAAAATCCTAGAATAGTATAAATACTCTCAGAATGATGTTAAAAAGTATTTAGTCGGAAGACGTGTATCGTAAAAATAGCCAGTGCCAATAGTGTCATAGTGGTCATGTCGACAAAATTACCGAGACTATTGTATTTGAAGAGAATGTGTTAATACAGCATTAATGTAGCACCGTTTACAACGGTCATCTCCCTCCACTGAAATAGATATGTACATACACCCATAAAGGCCAAGCAGTCTTACACTAGTATTTTTTGTATAATTCCCCAGCAGTTATTAGTGAACAATTTGTCTCATACACATGAGATTGAGATAGTGTGATGGGTGTATATATAGAAATGTAGTGTTGTGAGTGTCTGGGAGATATTTTATAATGGGTCATAACACACCTCTCCACAATCTATGTAGGGTCAAGTTGCATCATAACGAGTTTTCTTTGTTCAAAGAGTTGTATAAGAAAAGACTATGTATGAGAGTTTTAGAATCGACGTATTGGACACCACACCATTTATTCCCAGTCCACGTCAACAAATAGCATTTTCCTACTTATTTATTGCTTCTGCGTGAGTCAATATAAATTGAAATACACTGCCAGTCATCGAATTCATTCAACAGTCAAACTGCTGGTTGTCCAGTATAAAATGAAAATTTGGGGACCTGAGCAGCAGGAATTTAAAAAATTGATTTATATACGTGAAGAAAATTCCGTTTCAGTCATTTATGGTTGGTGACTTGAAACTTTCAAACTTGAATAACACTTTATATCTATTGATATGGCTGTAAGATATATTCTTTCAATAATTGAAATATTATACAATTGATAACAATTGGCTAACAACTTATCATTTTGACTCTCATTGGCCGCAGTAAATGCCTCTCTATCTCTTCCTATGCAGTTTCTAGAGAAATATATAGACCAGATACTTGATTTACCCCATCCAATAACAATAATTTGCTGAGTATAATGTTATTAAGAAAAACTCATGTTATTCTTGGTAGCATCATATCAAATGCCAAAAATATACCAAAATAGAGTTGTGAAACCTATAAAATTTCACAAACAAAAACAAAAAAAACACACGCTGTATACATAAAGCAAACAATTTTATATACATAGGTTTCGCGTACAACACTAAAAGATTTAAACTAAGCCCTAAAATGCTCAAAATATAGATGATGGGTTTCCTATTTTTTGACTTACATAACTTGCGACTCACTCAGACTTTCTCCATAATGATAAAACTTGTTTCATTTCTATGTGGCACATATTCTACTCACATTAACGTACGGCTCTGAAATAGTGGAAGTGTTATATATCGTCTACGCTATCGCAAAACGATAACTCGTCTGTTTTGGCACAAAAGTTTCACTTTCAAAATTAAACTCGCAAGACTCGCTGTCATACGATGTCATAAAGGCGTATGAGCATCAATAGTCTCTTTGAAATATATAACAGAATAAACAATTTCGGAGCTACATTCGATGTAGCCTAAGGTGAAATAAAGATACAAATATTAACCTAAGCAGTATATGTAGTCTAAGGGCAATTTAGTACTTGTTACTTGCACCGTCGTCATGATGTTACCAATAATTATATCTTCCTCACATTACATCTACTATCTTTGAAAGAGATGGATGTGAAGGTAAAGAATCAAGTACGCAGAACTAAATAACATACAAGAAGGACACTAAAAGGAAACTAATTTCTTCAAGCAGAAGGAAACTGGTATTTTACTACAAAGAACTCAAATTAGGGTGGCTAGACTTTTGTGTTTTGTACGTTCACATTCGGTCGTCGAATGTTGATAGCACAAATACTGACATTCACCCAATAATCTTACAGAGTATGTCTAAAACTCCTCCATTTAATGTGAGTAAGGACTAGCTTGATAACGCTATAGCAATGACCGTCTCGGAGATATTATTGCCAAACTTGTCTCCCTGATAAACATAATTTTAGTAGGTACTGCTGCAAATTTATATCTATTCATTTCTAACCCATCAAATTTATATCATATTTGTATAGTCTGTAGAGACACTGCGTAATGAATATTTTTCAGCCTGTTGTTTAGCGTTACTAATTTGTGATAACAAAGGACAAAGAAGTCGTTGATATATACGAGGCATTTTCGTTTTTGCATATCTAGCAAAAATACATAAGATTGTATAAGATTAATGGAAACTATTTCTAATCTACCCTCTGCTTCTTTATTCATATATCATAATCTAATAAAACTCAAAACAATCTCACGATTTTGGCTACTTCTAAAAAAACAAAAGACAGTGCAAAAGAAAACCAGTATATTCCTCGCACATCTCATTAGTATATCTGAATATTTGAGACTCAAAGAAAATCCCCCCCCCATATAGATAATACAAAGCCTGCAGACTTTTGAGAGTAGATCTTCAAGGTTTAAAAAGAAATGTTAGCAATAACGTTCAAATTATTTCATAATTTTATGTTTGTGGGACTGATACAAAGTGTCTACTCTTATCCAAGTTTAGAAGTAGTCGGTTTCATTGATGGATTGCAGACATAAAAAGATCTAACAGCAGTTAATCTCATATCCATTATAATTACGTATAGTTCTTTAAGTAGCTACTGTAAAGTAATCTTGCCATACTTGACAAGAACTACATTGTCTAATAAACGGATACGTTGACTGAAGATTTACCACATGAAAGAGATGACACCACGGAAAATCACAAATTGGCAATTTAGGCTCCACGTACACTAGTTTGATGTCCAAAATGTTGATTCTAAATCTTCAATACTGAGTTATGCAGCTATTATAATAGAAACGTACTAATTATCATGCGCCATGACATTGTATGGAAGTGTAAAGTAACGCCAGGAGACTTCTCCTAAACACGCAAGTATCTCCACGGTTATTTACGCCCACATCATTAGGAAATCACTTTGTGTTTTGAATTCACTACAATGATATGTTTGTCCAACAATAGAAATGCGTTTAGTTCTGAAGCATAAAACGTTGATAAAATCTGGTATACAACACGAAGAACATACTGAGAATTTTGAGCGTTGAACGTTGTCAGTAGCTGCATTCGCATTTGGGAACTTAAAATTCCACAGCTTTGGCTTCAATTGTATGTGCATTATCGTTTATCATCATTCTACAGAAACACTCTGAAAGAATGGGAAAAAAAGCCCAGTGGTGTCCGTAATTGATATGCAAATATAAATCAAATGAATTCTAGCATTAAAATGAAATGTAAATGAGTAAATGAAAATTGCCGTTCATATACCTGTTAAATTATTCTGAGAGCAATGGAGAACATTCTTGCCTATTACAATGAATATTAAATTGCATCTCTATTGGTATATGTGAATTGTCGACTGGCATGTATCACGTTTTCTTTTACTTGTATTCAACGCCAACGAATAAAATGGAAAAAGGACAGAATATAGTAGATGCTAATGCATTTGTATTGTATCATAAGCATCCTACAAAAAAGTGACGGCTCTTTTTGACGCGAAAAATGACAGAATCATATCTATCTATCTATCTATCTATCTATCTATCTATCTATCTATCTATCTATCTATCTATCTATCTATGGGTGTATGTGTCAGTGTATATATATAGATAGATAGATACACATACACACACTCACATATATATATATGTGTATGTGTGTGTTTGTATCTATGTATTATATATATATATATATATATATATATATACATACACACGCACACATATATATATGTGCGCATATGTGTTCGCAGGTTCTCTGAACACAACCAATGGTTCTGAATTGTATTTACTGGAGCAGAGACACTTCTTTAATAAGCTTAGTAAAAGCTAAAATCCAAAATAGTCCTATTCATTTTTGAGCTGAACTCAAGAGGCATACACATACACACACAGACAAACATGCACGCGCGCAAACACACACCGAAACATGCACACTCACACACCATCCCATATACACAGAGACGCACACACACACATCCCAGCGCGAGAGTTTGACTCTTTCTCTATTGCACCTGTCACATTCTGGATGTCACGCTGGGACATGTAGGTATTTTATGTCTGAACTTTAAGTAATATCGCTATGGTAGGTCTGAAACAAATCTCGTACCAAAGTTGCTCCATGATATATGTTTCCATAGAAAATGTGAAAATAAAATTTTAAAAGTGAACGTTGTCAGACAGCTACGGCATCATGGTTAGTGCCTACTGTGTTCAACGAGTAAATGCGTAAAACCTATTCTCCTTACAATCTTTATTTAACTACAAGAATATATTGACATTAGGTTAATGTCTTCTATTATTTGATATATATATATATATAATATATATATATATATATATATATATATATATATATATATATATAATATATATATATATATATATATATACATACACACGCACACATATATATATGTGCGCATATGTGTTCGCAGGTTCTCTGAACACAACCAATGGTTCTGAATTGTATTTACTGGAGCAGAGACACTTCTTTAATAAGCTTAGTAAAAGCTAAAATCCAAAATAGTCCTATTCATTTTTGAGCTGAACTCAAGAGGCATACACATACACACACAGACAAACATGCACGCGCGCAAACACACACCGAAACATGCACACTCACACACCATCCCATATACACAGAGACGCACACACACACATCCCAGCGCGAGAGTTTGACTCTTTCTCTATTGCACCTGTCACATTCTGGATGTCACGCTGGGACATGTAGGTATTTTATGTCTGAACTTTAAGTAATATCGCTATGGTAGGTCTGAAACAAATCTCGTACCAAAGTTGCTCCATGATATATGTTTCCATAGAAAATGTGAAAATAAAATTTTAAAAGTGAACGTTGTCAGACAGCTACGGCATCATGGTTAGTGCCTACTGTGTTCAACGAGTAAATGCGTAAAACCTATTCTCCTTACAATCTTTATTTAACTACAAGGATATATTGACATTAGGTTAATGTCTTCTATTATTTGATATATATATATAGATATATATATATATATATATATATATATATATATATATATATATATTATATTATATTATAACTTAGCGTACTTGGAATCATAACAAACTTACGGTAGTTCTAATAACCGGTATGTTTACTATGCAATAAACCGGTGTTACAAATTTTAAGTTACCTAATGAAATAGTATCTGTCATCGTAACATACTGATATTTAAAAATATATTTATCTTTAAATATAATATTTTATGAAATGCATGAGTGGATCTTTTGTTATTTGAGACATAGTTATAATTTTGAAAGACTAAATGGCAGCATAGTTGCTCCCCTTTTTGTTTATCTATGTGCTAGTTGTTGCTTGTGGTTATGTATGTGTATAAGTGTATGTGTGTGTGTATGCATATAATTATGTATGCATGTGCGATTGATCTGTGGATGCGCGTGTGAATATTGGCCTTCCTTGACTAACCAACCGTAAAATTTCTCTTGTGATTTAAATTTCAAACTACTAGCCAATCGTATTAATCTATATAATCATTACCTAGTGGTCAGAATTTCTAAACTCATAGTTATTTCGATCTTGAAAGGATGGACTTGGTGCAAACATAACTGTATCTATTATTATCATTATTATTATCATTAATATTAATAGTAATTTTTATTGACTTTTATAGCTTTATAATTTTATGAACTGAACCATGGTTTTAATTATTATTTTTCATCTCCCTATGTGTTAGTTTTTTAAAACTATTAGCCAAATATGTATAATAACTGTGCTTATTAATATTAATATATACACTGATATATATTTTGTTTTATTTTGTTTTGTTTACCTTGTATTATTGTACCAATGAGTATTATATCATATAAGTGTAGCATTATGAATTTATGCATAAGTTTTTATATTTTACATTTTTATATTTTTATATTTATATGTATATGGAAAAATAATTTTTTTTCACAATTATAACAAATTTAATTCTCTGTTAATGCCTCATTTATACCTGCCTTTATGGCTTATAGGTTAAATGAGGTATGACTGCCCTCGCTGCCGAAACAGCTGTCAGATGTGATTTAATTACATATTATATTTGAAATTTTATACTTATATCTCTTTGTCTATTTACATTTACTGTATATTTTGTATAATGCCTTTACTGATATGTAATGGTGTAATAAAGTAATGTTTGGGTATCATCTGATAGTTGATGTTTTATTGATTTAAGTATGTTTCTCCATTTTCTAATTTTATACATATATATATATAGATAGATAGATATATAAGGAGAATTCACGCAAAAACAAAAGACGAAGACAGGTGGTGTACAAAACAAACAGATATACTAATATAACGGTCAGGAATAGAAAAAGTCTTTTACGTTTCGAGCCTACGCTCTTCTACAGAAAGAGACAGAAAAAACAAGAAGAAAAACAAATGTGTGTAGTGGCTAACGATCTATCATATCTATCATGGCGACATATATATATATATATATATATATGTTTGTGTGTATATAGGGAGAGAGACAGAGGCAGAGAGATAGAGAGATATGCACATATATATATATATGTATATATATATATAAATTTAAATACATGTATACATATATATATGTATGTGTAATATGTTGGACTAATTGGTATATCGATTAATGTGTTATTGTCTTGAATAAAGCACTGACATGGTTTGGACTCCCTGGTGTCATCCGCAATTGGGGTATGTTTTCGTTGGATCTACTGCAGGAATTCCACAGTGTTGCTTGAGATATTAATAATTGATTAAGTAACCAGAAAACCAGAAGATGGATTTGGTATTTGCCTTTATTTTGTACGACTATCGTGTCGGCCCATCCTACTACTCTTCCTTATGGTTGGGATTCTGTGCATCGTTTTTTTACAAGCATATTGTAGTCAGAGGCACATCAGGTGCATCCATAGACGAACTGGTGTCTAGGTAAAAAATGTCTCATTATCGAGACAGTACTTAATGTATTGATTTAACTAATGTCACCCAGACTACAACATGTTGCAGAGAATGCTACTCATACGAGACTGTAGCAGGATTGATCGAAGCGATCTTTCGTACAAAATAATGACTGTACCAATTCGATCTTATGGTATATTAATCAGGAGTGACTGTGTGGCAAGAAGCCTCCTATCCAGCTAAAGGGTTCCGATTTCTGTCCACTGCGTGGCATCTTCAGCAAGTGTCTTCTACAATAGCTTCGCGCCGACCAAAACCTTCTGAGTGGATTTAGTAAACTGAATCTGAAAGAATCCCGTCGTGTGTGTGTATATATATATATATATATATGTGTGTGTGTGTGTGTGTGTGTGTGTGTGTGTGTGTGTGTGTGTGTGTATGTGTGTGTGTCTGTATGTGTGTGTGCATATGTGTGTATGTATTTGTGCCTTTGTTCCACACCATCACTTGACAACTGACGTTGATGTGTTTACGTCCCCGTGACATAGCGTTTCGGCATAAGAGGCCGATAGAATAAGAGGCCGTATGTAGACGTTGTGAACGCTAGTGGTTTATGTTTATGTACGTTATTTTTCTGTGAGAATATAGTGTGAATATTTTTATATATTTTTTCATATATTTTTATGATATTTTTAATCATTTTACTTTTCCCACGTATTAGAGTTACTTCCCTTATATTTAATGGTTTTTCGTAACATCGTTTGCCATTAATAACCGACGAGAATGCATCGTTGCTCTTCGCACCGACATTCGAAACTCTGGATACTATAATGACAACCATCTACTCTTTGCTCTAGTTTATAACATGTTAAATAATCCTCTATTTCTACGAATATCAAGGTTTCATTCTTTTGTTGTTTTACGTATAATATAATAATAATAATAATAATAATAATAATAATAATATAATAATAATAATAATAATAATAATAATTATTATTATTATTATTATTATTATTATTATTATTATAATATACATATATATATGAAGGTATATTTATACACTCACGCACACACACACACACATACATATATGTACGCTGTGAGTGGCATATTTCATGTACCAGACATACTTCACACGACATTTATGAAGTTACGTCAAACGATCTCAACCAGAGAAAGGGCTTCGAACATTATATTGATACTTAATGAAATAATTAACTAAAATCAGAACTCGTTGTGAAGGTTCATATGCACTTTATACCCCTCAAGGTTTTGGTATTGTTGAGAATCAAGTATTTGTTTCAATTCTGCCATCTTTCTATAACAAAGGCCTTGTATATTTTTTGCAACACTACAATGGACATCGTCACGAAGTCTATATATTTATCATGACAATGGTAATTCTACTTAAAGATGTGAGGAGTTTAAATTGCAATGATTTCCAACATCAGTAACAATAACAATTGGTAAGTTTACCAGCGACCAATTCTAACTGAAATCAAATAAATGATATACTTTCGATCGTCTACTTTGATTCATTTATTCTGACGCATCCGTTCACACACATAATCTTTTCTCACATTCGCACACTATCACTTTCTGTCTGTCTGTGTCTCTCTTTCTTTCTCTTTCTCTCACTACTCCCCCCCACACAAAACACACACTCGCACACAAAACACACACAGAAAACACGCACACATGCGTACAAGCACACACACGCATATATACATACATATATATATATATATATATATATATATACAGGAGTGGCTGTGTGGTAAGTAGCTTGTTTACCAACCACATGGTTCCGGGTTCAGTCCCACTGCGTGGCACCTTGGGCACGTGTCTTCTACTATAGCCTCGGGCCGACCAATGCCTTGTGAGTGGATTTGGTAGACGGAAACTGAAAGAAGCCCGTCGTATATATGTGTATATATATATATATAATATATATATATATATATATGTATGTGTGTCTGTCTGTGTTTGTTCCCCTAGGATTGCTTGACAACCGATGCTGGTGTGTTTATGTCCCCGTCACTTAGCGGTTCGACAAAAAGAGACCGATAGAATAAGTACTGGGCTTACAAAGAATAAGTCCCGGGGTCGAGTTGCTCGATTAAAGGCGGTGCTCCAGCATGGCCGCTGTCAAATGACTGAAACGAGTAAACCAGTAACGAGTATACATATAATGTAATACTTTATTTTCAAGGCAATTATAGATATTTCTAAGAACGTAGACACCGCCCCCACCACACATGTATATGTAGGTTTGTATTAATCAGTGATCCTCTTCATCAACGATCAACGATATTTATTCAAGTCCATTGAAGCGGCTGTAATTTTCTTAGACGTAAAGTGTTAAATTCTAGCATTGTCTTTCATAACTACCTCCACAACAGTACTTAGAATTTCTATTTGCTATGTTCCTAGAAAGAAAACCTTGAGATTATAGATTTTTCCATTTATAATTCAAGAATTTTAGTTCGCTAAACAGGAATGTTCAATATATCAGCTCCTTGCAGATATTATATCTCACCGTACTGACACATTAATTAAACAGGTAAATACATCA
Organism: Octopus sinensis; assembly: GCF_006345805.1. Classification (NCBI taxonomy): domain Eukaryota; kingdom Metazoa; phylum Mollusca; class Cephalopoda; order Octopoda; family Octopodidae; genus Octopus; species Octopus sinensis. The sequence continues at coordinate 12,065,808 of NC_042998.1, forward strand.
GTTTCTAAACGAAGCACTAAATCATATGCCTCTTTCTGATTGAACCACACACACATATATATAGGTATGTATGTATGTATGTATGTATGTATGTATGTATGTATGTATGTATGTATGTATGTATGTATGTATGTATCCGAAAATGTAAGGAATGGAAACGGTGAAAATAAGTCACAGTTAAGCCACTGCACGAATGGCAAGTTAAAAAAAACCTTAAAGACAAAATCAAGATCAAATGACGAATGACATTCTTTGTAGGTAAGTCGATCTAAAGGGAAACAAAATGGCTGTGTTTACAAATGGCATTTAATAGCAGGCGAACTATGCTAGAAAGAGGGTAGGGTAGGTAGGAAAACTAAAAAGAATGACGGATAAGAGGGTCTTAGAAGGTGCACCAAATTTCCTTCGCACTCTCGCGTCGGGTAGATATCACGAGTCAGAATAAAGCAATAGCGTATTGAGGTGAGCGATAATGGTTGATAGCTAACATTGATAAATCATTGGAACATTTTAATGAAGGAGTAATAAAATACAAAAGGATTAATAATGGGCATGTATAGAATTTACGCGAAGAAAATATGTATAAACGTATATAAAGCAGATGAAAGATGTAAAATGAAACAGGAAAAATAAGTCAATACGATTCAAAAGAAAGGCACATAAGCTAAGAACGAATAAGAATGTTGCGCGAAAAATGTATCAAAAAGCAAGAGAGGCACGCCGATAATACTAAAATCGCAAAGCAGTTAAAGTTAACTTTAAAAATATGTCTGTCAGTGGCGACTTCGCCATTTCGTGTTGTTCGGGATCAGCCCGAGTATAAATTTAGTAAAGCGAACGTGCATTTGCAAGCTGATTTACTTTCTGCCAAGTATGTAAATGCAGCCAATAACTCAGGCTTCTTTTATTGAGCCTGGTCGCAGTTCATCTATTATCGTGCAGCGTCTAGCCGTCGTCTTACAGGTGCCCTGTGTCAAAAAATAATATTTGTAGCTAACGTTCTCTCACTCAGAGGTTACAGCCTGAGTTGTTATCTATAATGGTAAAAGTTGAAAGTAACTGAAATTCAATGTTTTCTTGAAGCAATAAATTTCAATAGAGATTAGGATTTAAATTGCAATCTATAAAAAGTTTCCGCTCTTCAATATTCTTAAAGGAACGAAAAATTATCCAGCCACTCGGGCTATTATGAACGGAGACTGGTAGGTGTAAAGGGCAAACTGACATCTCTTGTCAAGAGTACAGGCGTTCACTGATGTTTGTTGTGCACCCGGCATTCATTATTTGATTGTTGTTATTCTGTTCGTCTATGTGTAAAGATCGCTTGTGTTTTGCATGGTTGCCTTATTTTAACCCTTAACTTAGAATTGTAGACAGACATCATGCTAGATATAAAAATTAAACCATCAGGGCTTAGAAATATTGCAGGAAAACGTAAAATTCCTCGAGCAGGTAGGCTGACTCCTTCATTGAACACTAAAGTTGGAACTCGAACATTCCAGATAAAATGGTATGAACAGATTGATTGGCTTTGTGCAAGCAGAGTCAAGGAGTATGCTATGTTGGAATCCATTAAACTAATTAAGCTAGTGTTGACTATGCCCTTAACTTCAGTCACTAATGAGAGAAGTTTCTCAACGTTGGCTTGAATCTACACATATCTGAGAAATACAATGACCCCAAAAGGCTGTCTTTGCTGGCTCGTAATTCATTCGGGAAAAGTATTTTGAGCGACTTGGACAACAACAAAGAGCTGCACGACAGGATATTACACGACTTCGCCATGAAACCAAGATGACTAGAGTTCGTGTATAAATGAAGTAATTTTTATATTAAAACTATATTTCTGTGGCATTCTTTTCTTAGAAGCAGCAAACTTACTGTTGAATCATCAGTGCACATACAGGTCTGCGGTGTGCATTGCGTCTCTTACCTTTTTTTATACATGTGTCGTATGAGAAATCTGTTACGAGCCTGAGTGACGCTAATGACCAGGACTCCCCTCTAATGTGTATGCATTAATAAATATGTATACATGTATGCATACAAAAATATGCATACATATATACACAAAAATAAAAATAGATATCCTCAAACACACGCACCCATATATATGAATACAAACATATTATATATATATATATATATATATATATATATATATAATATATATATATATATATATATATATATATATATATATTCTCGCACATACACGTGCACTTAAATATATACACGCATAAATACACTCATACATATATAAATGTAGAGCTATATCATTATCAATACATAATTGAATGGAAAAGACGAATTAAATAATATACAGTAAAGGTGAGCTGAATCTAAACAACAACAACAACAATAACACCACCAATAGAAACAAATGAAACTAATTTCTATATAGAAGTACATAAAATGAACAATCTATATATCTAACGAATAAAACGCCCCCCGTCCAATGGACGGTGCTGAGTTGTCAAACATTTAAACCAAGTTTTCTCAAAACAACTTGTCCGACCGTCCCATAGACCTCCCTTTTGAGAAACACTGATTTAACCTAAATTTGAGACACCAGCAAAAGAAGAAATAAAGATAGACTTTTTCTATTCCAAAGAAAAACGATTTCCCACGTCTTTATCGATCGCATACTTACCTGGAAACGATTTTTGTAATTTTTTCAAGACTTATAAACCTGATACCGTCGGTATCTACATATCAAATTTGAGCTCAATCGGATGGAGGATGCCCAAGATTCTAGAAGCCATACACACACACATAGACAGACGGAACGGATTTTATATAAGAGATTAACATTAATAACGACTGATTTGATTAATGAGCCTCATTTGAAAATAAAAGAAAAGAAAGGCTAATAGGAAAAACAGAGCAGAAACGCAATTTTCGAGGCGTAAAATAACTCATAAATAATGGAATTTAACAGCTTGTGTGTAATTGTGCAAAATACCAGTTTATGGAATTTCAAGGCAAGGTTATGCATAATATTAATAGGAACGAACCACACACAGTAGTGTTAAAAAGGGAATGAAAAAATAAGGTATTTAAAATTTATACTTAGCTATATTTTTTACAAATATACTCTTGTACTTTGTTGTATTTTGAGAGGATTATAATGCCAATGACCCTTCCAAGATACATCAACTAATGTTTCAGTGCACATGTTCACGTCAAAAATCTTCGAAATGAAGCACAACTACAAAATATTCTAACCTCTTACATTGTGACATTAGACATCCATCAGCATTTATAATTTTTTATTGTATATTTCCCATTTCAATTTATATATGCCACTCCGTCGGTTAATTCGATCATGTATTCAGAAAGCAGCGATGGCGATTCCATTATCACGTAAATAGAAATGAAGTAAAAGAAGGCAGAGAATAGAATAATACATTGTAAACGAATATAGATTCTATTTCACTGTCTGGAGGTTCGAGAGACCTTGAAAATTTTGCGGTTTTTTGTGCGCTCCTTATATGTTAACATAGTATTCTTTAACATTTTTTTCAATTTCAACATACTTCTATCTAAAATAATTTGCCAAACAGGTATTCAAAATCCAAATATTTATAACACACACATAAAGCATTCACACTCGCCCACACACATACTCATACATACACATATATTTACAAACACAAACAGATAGAAACACATAAACATACTTATATGTATGCGTGGATTTATATATCTGTCTTGCTGTTTGTAAAAACCTATATTATGCGAATTAACAGTTTTGAATGTGAGAGTCAGTGACATCCGAAAATTGAATGACTAATGGACATTCAGTAATTCAGTCCTCTTACATTCCCCAAATTCTCTGGCTTCTTGTCACATTTGTTTGTGACATGAGAATAGGTTGTTAATTCTATTCCTCAACCCTTCTCCAAGTTTTAGAGGTAGGGGTGAATATGAAAGGTCCACCAAGACACCCTCATAGTGAAGCACAGCTGAATCTGAGAGAAAGCCAGAGAGAGAGAGAGAGAGAGAGAGAGAGAGAGAGAGAGAGAGAGAGAGAGAGAGAGTAACCTTGTTATTTGACTGATGATTTATCAACAACATGGATATAAAACAAAGTTAGAATTGGCAGAATTTGAACAGTCATCACAAAGCGATTAATATTTATTTCAAAGCAGCATTATTTTGCTATTTATGTTCATATATCTAACGTTTCTAATTGCTGATAGATTTAAAAACCAGCAACGTACTGGCCTCAGATAACCCATCATGTTGAACAGAGTTGCGCATCAGACAAATTCCCTTAAGATATTTTTGCATTCTTTCATTTTCATCTATCGTAGCATTAATTATTCACGTCCTTTTACCGTTAATCCTTCTAACATTAAGAAGGATCAATAATATAATTAAATTTAGTTTAATCAATTATGCAAATTTCTGGTTTGAGGCAAATTCAGAAATATTTCTTTCGCATAATGTGTGCATCTGATTGTGATAGGTTTAGAATTTTAATTTTGCTTGTATGCTTGGTAGGTTTAGTTTTAGATATTTTAGCTTTAATTCCCAAGTATAAAGAAAGTAAACAACAACAAAAATAAAAGGATAAGTGACCGGTAATTTCCCCTCTTTGCCTCTTCGTTTCCTGTATATTTTCTGCTGTCAAAAAGAAACAAAAGGTAAAAGATTCTCTGACCTACTATAAATAACCAAATTTCTTAAAGTCACATGCTACCTACTTGCAAGAAGGAGGACAAATATAGTCGTGAATATAGGAATCTACTGCATGGTTATGAATGAGATTCTTTAGTTCATAAGTTTCTTTCGTATAAAATAAGTTGACTTAATACTAAAGAATAATGCATATAATCACGAGTATTACAGAATGAGTAGATATAAAATTATAGGATAATGAATATAAATGATTACCTCGTTAAAGAAATGATAGTGGTAACAGATAAAGAAAATAATTCATTACGTTTATGTTAGCCATGTTTAAAAGTACTAGTTGTGTATTTATTTAGATATCTATAGAAATATACAAATTTTATGCGTGCAAGCTACAAAAGAGACAACTGTTGCGACCTTGCATATATTCATAGATAGGAACGAGCAGTAAGTTAATTGAAGTCATACAAACAAGACAAAGCGGAAACGCTTAGCTTCTCTGAGTTTCGAAACATCTATAATTACTATCTCGACGATTATTAATACTGAAATCACTTCCCATAAAGCGATGGTAGTTTGCAAAAATCGATTATTTAGACCCCATAATTTACTTGTGTTTACTTCTCAGGAATAATATTTTCATGGAAAGATTCTATGTATAACGTAAAGTATACTAGCTATCTCAATATGGCTAACCACTAAGGGTGGGTGTTTAGCCATATTAAGATGGCTAGTATACTTTACGTTGTCGAGCAGTTACTGTTTACATCTCGTTCAGAGATTTATTATTGCATTCTATGTATAGTTTTCATCATATAGTTATATTGTGTAACCTTTATTGTATCGATAAATTTTGATTTAACGAAAGATATGTTCTAGTATTTTGGTATGACGTTATTATGTCACAGATTCCTGATTTCTCGTACTAAAGTGATTTCATCTCGTCTGGCATATATTTGATAGACGATTGTGTATTGTTTCCGGCTACATGATTTGAACTCTGAATGTAGGCAAAATACACTAAAATTAACTAATATTTATTCTTCTCCTTTATATTTTCTCTTGGTTGTTGGCGAGAAGACAAAACATAACAATTATATTTCTTATATATCTTCATGGCGTTCACAAGCTATTTTTAATAAATCTGATAATAATTTCGTTAGATCATTATAAACAATATGTGAAACCGAGAAATGAATTTTAAAACAAGCTTCCCCTGTAGCTTGAAAGAAAATAGAAAATCTGCTAAAAAATAATCTGTGTGAAAATCGTGTCAGATATTATAAGCAAGTAATTTATTATAATAATGAACTTGTTTGTAAGTTTGTCCAAAATCACACAATAAGGGAGTAGCAGTGTAAGAGTAAAAAGAAAGAGAAGAGACAAAATGGTAAAAGCAATGAGAGAGGGATGGTATAAAACAGCGCCTCTCTCTCTCTCTCTCTCTCAACAAAAATCTTTTCATTTAATTGAAGAACGCTGCCGCTCTCTCTTTCTCTCGCTCTCTCTGTCTATCAACCTACAGACGCACACACACTCTCTCTCTTACTTTATCTCTTTCACTAACTCTCTCTCTCTCTCTCTCTGTCTCCAACAACATTTTAATTTATTTTTTTTGGTAAACACTGATTTTTTTTCTGGTAAACATTAATAACAATATAGAAGATAAGTAAATATAATTTTTGCACCTCAAAATTATTTTTTCTGTATCTCTATGTAACTTTGACTGTTCTGGAAGATTTTTCTGCTTAAAAAGTCGAAATGTTAATAAAATTTAAGATAAGCAAATTAGTAGCATTTTTAAGTCATAAAATTGAAATATTGTCTATTAAAAGAAAGCTTGATACTATTGTCTGTTTAAAGAAAGCGAAATATGAAAGGAAGGTAATTGTAAATATTTACAAATACTTGTCGGTACAGTGATGTTTGTAAATATTTATGAATGAAGAATTTTGCCAAAGCGATGAAATTTGTTTTCAAGATCTTTTTTTCCATTTTAGGCGGTAAAGCGAGTGACAGAGAGAGAGAGAAAGAGAGACAGAGACAGAGAGAGAACGTGTAAATGTTACTGGAGAAAAATAAATGTCTGTGTGTATGCCGTTAATATAATCCTCTGTAATTTTGAACCTTGTATGGTTATGTATAGAAATATAAACAAACTAACATAGGTACACAGGCACACACAAATATATACTCGTTTGTTTTGAAGCTTGTGTTCCGTTATATTAAATATACTCATCCACCTGGTATGGATAATGAATCAGACAAAAGGCGACGGTTAGTCAGAGAGAGAGAGAGAGAGAGAGAGAGAGAGAGAGAACAAAGGCAAAGAATAGCCAGTCTCACACAAGAAGAACTGGACACAAGAAGGTTAAACAACACATTGACGTTATTAAATCAATCACTAGAAGTGAGACAAGAGAGACGAGCGCAAGACGTAAGAAAACAGAATCGTCAAAATGAAAAGGAGCACCTAATTGCACAAAGGAGAGATATCCAAAGTGAGAGAGAGAGAGAGAGAGAGTCACACAAAAGCGCCAAGATGATAAGAAGAGCAAGCAGCTGTGAAGACAGAAGGAGAGCGTCGCAAAGGCGACAAGATGAAACGGAAGTGGAAACAACACAAAGGAGAGAAATCGAAAGAGAGAGAACATCGTGGAGAAAAAGGGAAGAATGAATTAAATCAAGAATTAATCAAATCAAGGCGAAATCATTGATGGTAGGGTCTTCACTAGAAACATGGTGCTGAAGCAATTACTGAGATAATGGTTGAAATACAGGTCTGTATCTCAGAGATAAGGAATTGTGTACATTATTTACATTATTTGCATTTGACGGATATTTGTCCTCATCATGTTTGTTGTTAACACAACGCTTCGGCTGATATACTTTCCAGCCTTCATCAGGTGTCTTGGGGAAATTTCGAACCTGTGTTCTCATTCCTAAGGTATTTTTCGATGTTATTACAATTATTATTATTATTATTATTATTATTATATTATTATTATTATTATTATTATTATTATTGTTATTGTTATTGTTATTATTATTACTGAGTGAGAGAGCAGCGCATGCCATCAAAGTGACACTGGGGAAAATATACGAAGCCCAGTATACCAATCATGACTACCCGTCTGATAAGGGTGCACCACGCACATGCATCATAACCATATGCGCGCGACATGATTTCATATTAAGATAAACAGCACATGACCTTGCAAGTGGGGCTCAGTTAGAATTTTCTTCAGGTCGAGTAGCCCATCCTGCTCAAAAGGTCTCTGAATAAGGGTTGTTTAAGGGTGTTTATTATTATTATTATTATTCAGGTCACTGCCTGGAATCGAACTCAGAATCTTGGGATTCGGCGCTTTTATTACCATAGCCCAGCTACATTAAAAAGTTCATTCATATTACCTATCCTGTATTTCGGCTGATTACCGTTATTCAATATTTGCACTTTTAAAAGACATTATGAAGTTGAAAAAACAAAAAGCCTTCTCGGGGCATCATTTACTGATATTTTACACATCCTGATGGAGAGTTTATTCCTATTCCTATATACATACATATATACATAAATGTGTCTGTGAGTATGTATGCACACATGTGTGAAACTTCGCAATAAATACAAACGTCTAAGGTTTTCGTTCGTGAAAATATATGCTATCACCTAACTACTAGCTTATCGATCCCGGGGTAGTGAATATTAGAATGATCTTCGTATACTCGTTAGTGCTGGAAATGATTAAGTTCAAACGTAACTCATACAAATCTTGGGTCTGTTTCAACAGAAATACCTTAACATATCGCGTGAAATTTGAACTGCTGGATGGAAAATTTTAATGAAATTTTGCGAGGTGATGCCTTTTGACAGCACTGTTTTTTCACTTATGAGTTTTTAATTGACCACGAATCACCAATGAAACAAAAGTCTTTGGTTTTGCTTAAAGGTAATAAACATATCTTCACATTACTCTGGTGTGTAATTTTAACATGTAACTGAATGCCTTATTTATTTAAATAGACATAGTACTAAAGTTCGCAGGAGAAAGCCTACAATCATTTCAGTTGGTGCTATTATTGTACCGGATCATAAGGCGGCGAGCTGGCAGAAACGTTAGCACGCCGGGCGAAATTCTGAGTTCAAATTCCGCCGAGGTCTACTTTGCCTTTCATCCTTTCTGGGTCAGTAAATTAAGTACCAGTTACGCACTAGGGTCGATGTAATCGACTTGATCCGTTTGTCTGTCTTTGTTTGTTCCCCCTGTGTTTAGCCACTTGTGGGTAGTAAAGAAATAGGTATTTCGTCTGTCATTATGTTCTGAGTTCAAATTCCGCAGAGGTCGATTTTGCCTTTCATCCTTCCGGGGTCGATAAATT